>NC_056728.1:406545088-406700088 GCF_019279795.1 Protopterus annectens
TAGGGTCCTGGTGTCGGGCTTGGCCGACATGGTATATTGTGTTGCTGGGCGGAACAAGGGCCATTGGACAAAGGGTGCGTACAACACTTTTCAGCTGCGGTTTTCCGTTTAACCGCCGATTCACGTCACGCAAAATCCTTGCACATTCTTATGTGATACGTCACCCCAGTTCACATTTCATTGATATTATATAATTATACAGCATAAAATTAGCAAGATATGCTCGTATACGGATTATGCGTCATAAATGGTGTGTGCTGCAGTCGAACCAGCAATGTCTGCTCGATAGTCGGATGCTCTAACCACTACACTATTGGTGTTCTGCTAAATTTATATGTATACCCATGGTTCATAGTTACCCGAACACGCGCCTCAACACTTCACTAACACAGCAGGCATACATTTTCCTGTTGGGAAAACCACACTACTACACATGCGGCATTCCCTATTGCTCTGGACCCGTGCCGCATGTTGACTCACTCCGAGTATATTCAGACCTCCAAAGCCTATAGTCCTGGCACATACGTGTGTTTGATTGTCGGGGTGTTCCTGTGGTCATCTGGGTTTAGGCTTGTCAGACTGGGGACCAGGATAGCCCTGTACCTGTTTGAAAGTCAGATTTAGCAAGTGGACAAGGTTACTCCCACTGTTAGCATCCAACTGTGGTTAGAGATGCAGGGATTTTGGCTACCTCTGGCCAGCTTGATATGTCAGCACTAGATAATATGGGTGTTCCGCTCCTATAGTCCTTTGCATTCGTTATGAATCCTTTCTTGTTCTCATGTTCGTTCTGTGTATGTATATATATATATATATATATATATATATATATATATATATATATATATATAGTTGCCACCCTTTCAAATGGCAAAAGTGGGACATATTTGGTACAAACGTCAAGATTTTGCAGGCTGACACATACCCACAGCCAGTACAAAGGACAGAACCTCACTTTTATGCCTAATTGACAGCTTATTCTTGTAGCATTTAGTTGGGACTGCCCTGTACCTAGTTGAAAGTCAGACTTAGAACAGGGACGTAGTTAGTTCCACTTTTAGCATTCTACCTGTGTTTGGGGATGTAGAGGTGTACTCACCTCTGGCCAACCTGATATAACAGCGTTAAATATTACGGGGGGTTCCACTGCTGTTTCCCTTCACATTCGTTATGACTGCTATACTCTGACCATGTTCATTCTTCATATATATATATATATCGGTCTGTACATACACATGCATATACACCTACATGCTTATTTACATTTTCCATGCCATTGAATCACCGCCACTTACCGTTGCGCATACATGCTTACATACCCGCTTACGTCTAGGGTTGCGACCTTTTCAAATGGCCAAAGTGGGGCATTTTCGGGACGCAAATCAGATTTTACAGGCAGACACATACCCAAGGTCAGTACAAAGGTTAGAACTTTACTTTTTTGCCTAAATGAAAGCTTATTCTTGTAGCAATTTAGTTGCTTATTCTGTTTCTTGTAACATTTAAGCATTTTACATGCAGAAATAACTATCTTATGCAACTGTTACATGAAATATGGGACACAATTATTTCCAGCAATCTCAGGACATTTGCCATTTTATTATATTAGGTCAGGACACAACTGCCCAAGAAGGGACTGTCCCTCGCAAAGTGGGACAGGTGGTAACCCTACTTACATCTGCTTTAAAGCACTTTAAGCACCCTATATCCGACTGCCACTATGCAAATGTGTAAGGTATATATTCCCGATAATGCACGTGGGGAGACATGCATCATGGTCAGGTGTTTAATCCTGAGTCGTAGGTTCTACAGGACTGGCTGGAGGCTGAGCAGGGTTGTGGACAACTACTGCACATACAACTTGTGTCCAGATGTCTACGGGACTGGACATCATGTCATGACACCAACTCTAATCTTTAGAACAGATACTTATCCCATGAGGGATATCCAAAAATTTTGGGACTGATAACCTTGATTTTTTTGGATTTATGAAAATGAGGTAGGGTTATACATGCAAGGGATAAATAGTTTGCAATCCTGAGACTGCCTACGGTGAGACTGCCTACTAGATCTGAGTAGGGGTCACTATGTGCAGATATGGTTCCGCCAAGCTAGCAGGCCGTGTATGGGTGGTTTTGGTGGACGTTCAGGAAGGGGGAGGTGGTGTGCTGTGGAGGGGATGATGGGTATTCAAATATGTATCCAGGTGTGTTGGGGTTGGATGGCTCTGTTCAGGCCAAACCATTATGTGGGTGTGTGCCGGTAATGTTTCTGTACATGTGTATTGTACATTTTAATGTTCATATGTTTGTGGGATTGTGTTCTACAGTATGGCCTGTCAGGTTGTATTGTGGATGTGAATGTTTGTTCTTTGGTTTTCTTTCTGATTCACCCACTGCTCCCTCATACACCTCCAGTTCACCTATTATACATCCAACCCAGTCTCCCCTTGGTGAATTATTACATTACCCGTCACCCCCACCCCCATATTCCACACACACCATCCATCCTTTTTCTGGTTGATGGCCCATGGCACAGTCAACAGAACACATTGCGTACACTACATATATCTGGTACCAATATGGTAGTGAGGACTACCCTAGCGTTTTTGATCTTCCACATGCTGTACTTCATGCACATAGGTACCCACAAATACTTAACTTTCATGATAGGTAGACCCGGATAATACCCGTTCATCTTTGGGCCATCCTGACAAGAATGACTTGGACTGCAAATGGGCAGATATTGAGCAAATGCTCTGACCACTGGTAGGGTTGCCACCTTTTCGAATGACCAAAATGGGACATTTTCGAGACACATATCAGCTTTTACAGGCCAACACATACCCACGGTCAGTACAAAGGATAGTACATTAGTTTTATGCCTAACTGAAAGCTTATTGTTGTAGCAGTTTAGTTGCTTATTCTGTTTCTTATAACATTTAGGTATTTTACATACAGAAATAAGTATTGTATGGAACTATTACATAAAATATGGGACATAATTATTTCCTACAATTGCAGGACATTTAACATTTATAATGGTTTTAGTATGGACACAACTGCCCAGAGGGGGACTGTCCCTCACAGTGTGGGACAGGTGGTAACCCTAACCATTGGGCTAGGCTTAGCAAATGGCAGTGGTGTGCTAACACGCTGCGTTTCACTTCCACTTGGTATAACTATCAACACTACAATGGAATACGGGCATGGGGTTTTAAATGTCATTTGTTCGAGGGACGGGGACTCAATATTCAGCTATGTGCCTTTGTGCTTACTTTTTATTTTGGTGTTCGCAAAACTGTCTTGTATGCTTTGCATACATTTCAGTATCCAAGGACACTGACAGGAGTTATTATTATTAGAGGCAGGCTGTACTAGTCAGCATTTTAGGTTGCACGTATGCAGCCGACGTTCACGCCTCCGTGCAGCGCTTAGACATGCCCCTGCACTTGCATACGTTTCCTATGCACATGGATGTTGCGGCAGTGCGCCTTCATTAATATGCATGTGGTGCTGCTGTGCCATCTCTACGCTGCACGGTCGGTGCAAGGCTAATGCCGTCCTTGCGCCAAGCTTCATGAATCCCGGGGAATGTCTCCTTCATACACGCTATTGAATGGTTTAACTAGAAGGGAAAAAACATATCACAAAAAATGTTGGGGAGATTGGGACACTTTACAGCTGTATGCATTGCATCCTTGTAATAACACTGCTTAGAGCCTCAGGGAACTGTGGAAAGAAATCTGTGTGACATAACATGACATTGCATTCATTAACACCATTGGTTTATGCATGCATTAACATCCCAACAGCTGGCAGTTACATACACCAGAAAATTATTAGTCATCACTTTTCATGGAAACACAGTAATGACAAAATTATACATTTATATGAGTGTCCTGCCATTTAAACAAACACTGCAACCACTTCACTGTCACCACTGCACAAATATTTTTTGCTTCTGAAATCATAATCACTATGTATGACAAAATAAAAATGATCTAATGTGCATTACCTGAGCAAACAACATACTTTAATCTGATAATAAATAAAAAAATTAAAGAAAAATTAATTTGAATGCAATGCATGTAATCATGAAATATTGAAATAACAGTACATGCATTCTTTTGTACATCACTTGTAAATCATTTAGTTTGCAAAACAGTAAAAAAAAATGTGATTAATATTTATATAATACCATATGACATAATTGAGCAGAAGTCAGTGAGCAGTCAGGCATAACTTCTACAAACAATAGTATGACTAACTTTTATGGAATACTTAAAAAAATTATTTTAAGATGACAGAAAATGTGACAGCAGTATCCTACACACGTAACTACATGCATCAGTTATATTTCATATGTTTCTTACAAGAAAGGTAACACAAACCTAAATGTCCTGTTCCATACTTCTGGACTAGACACTGTCTCTTTACCTGCACAGCCATATGCCATGCATGAGCCTGCTGCACGAGGTCACTTACTACTGCTGCCAGCTGGTCTACATTGGTCAAAGTGGGACAAGAATGCAAAGCTGCAGTGACAGCATTGGCCACTTCACCACCAGACTGGTGCATGATCATGTTTATGCAATATGCAGTATGCAGTAGCTGGGTCATACTGAAGGGCACCTACAAACTCTTCCAGGCACCTGAAGGAGCTCATTAGGATGCCAAAGACCCTCTCCATAACAATACAGGTCTGTATTATAGGTCTTTTCAGCAGCTCTCCTTATATTTTTCACTGGTGTCATGAGTCATGGCTCTAGTGGATATCCAGTATCACCTGAAAAACAAGGAAGTGTTGGACTAAACAAAGCAAAATGTCTTAGCAGTCATTAAAATATGTTTCCATGAATGGCAACTTAAATACAACAACAAAAAATAACATATATATATATATATATATATATATATATATATATATATATATATATATATATATATATTTTTTTTTTAACTTGCCAACAGGATTACCATTGGGTAACCTGCCATGCAAGAACAAGTGGTCGAGTGAGCTAGTGTGCCAGATATGTGAGTCATGTGTACTGCCAAAATGCTGGCAGAGACAATAATGATGTATCCCCATGCATCACACCCTACCTGGCAAATGGTGGCATGGTACCCCTTCCTATTGCAATACACCTTTCCCTGTGGACCACAAGGGGATCTAATTGCAACATTGGTGCCATATATTGCACTGAATGCTGCAGGGAAACATACCACCTCATAAAAAGTATGCATAAGCCCTGGTCTGGTACTGAGGTGACACCAGGAAAGAGATGTATTAATCCACATATGCTAACAGTACATCCAGGATCTGCAAATAGAAGCCTGTGAGATCCCCAACATGTCCTCAGTCTGCCTCTGAAAGATCCCCACATCAAGTAAAATGAGGTCTATAAATACTTTAGTAACCACAAGGATAGGAAGTCTACGCATTCCTCCAGTACCCTTATTGAGATCATTCATACCCACTAAGACCCTTATAATGCTCCTTTCTACTCTGAACCTGTCAAACATTTCCTGGTTATTAAAGTTATAATGAGTTGTCCTCTGCCTATGTCTCCACCTTCTTGGCTGGCGTGCACCACTGGGGACAGGCAGTTTTGCCTTAGCCATGACAAGCACCTCACTCCTAGAAATAGCAAGGCTAGCAATAATGACAGTATTTTTGTGAACTGCAAAGTAAATATGATTGGCAAAACTCTGTTTTATATAACATAAATGTGGACAGTATGAAAAAGAGTGAAAATCCTAGTATGAATCGCAAACAGGCAAGAGAGACCAGTTCATTAGCCTATGCTGAGTTATATCATATCTCATTTAAATCTCATTATCACTTAATTTGTGTAAACATACTCAAGACCTTTGCAAGTTTGTGTAAATGGCCTCTATGAATTGCTGGTGAGCTGCAATCATTCAGAGATAGTGCAAATAACCATAGTGTGTCTGCCTAATAACTATGACTACCATAACAAGGGTCTATATCAGAACATCGAAGTATTAAAACGTCGAATGTTCTGATATCGGACACTATTCAGCGAATGCTAAAAATAGCAAAGCTGCAGAACAGTGAATTCTTTCCTCAGGAAATAATTAGTTTGGCCATTTCTGTGGCTTTGCTATTCTTAGCGCTGTGGTGGAAAGTTACGAGTTGGGTTCAGGTAAGTGTGAGATTGTTTGTACGTTAGGGTTAAGGGTGGGTTAAGTGAGTTAGGGTTAGGGTGCAGGTTAAGTGTGTGTGCGATAGTGACAGACTTTAGGGTTAGGGGCGGTTTAAGTGAGTTAGGGTTAGGGCGCGGGTTAGGTGAGTGTGCGATAGTGACGGACCTTAGGGTTAGGGTTTGGGTTAAGGTAAGTGGGTAGATAGTAGTGTATGTTTAGTTTAGTGTAGCGTTAGATGTAGGAATGTAAGTATATGTGTGTGGTTGCTGTTTGTTTGATGTGCTTGTGTTGTGTGTATGTGTTTCGGAGCAGCGAATTTTTTCCATGGGAAAAAATTCGCTGTTCTGAATGTTCGGTATTTTCATGTTTAGATGTTTTGGGGCTGATGAAATAGCGTTCACTATTTTCATCTTTCAATAACATGATATAAACTCCATAAAAAGGCTTAATGCAAAATGTTTCAGTAAGTTGCAGTAAAATTAGTAAGCTATTTTATGGATAGGCAACTAATTAAATTATTGAATATAAAACTGAATCTGTTGAAAGTGAGAAAACAGTAAGATAGTGTAACATTCACTAGTGTTGTTTGATGGATATTTTATTCATTCAATTATAGGTTCATGGGTTCATAGGTAGGTACTAGCCTATTGGCCCTAGGGCCTATACAAGCCTAGCCAAAAAGGTACCCTGGCTTTCGCCACCCAAGAAAATTATTTTCCTGTGCCCCTGTCAAGCAGAGCCACAGAAGTGATCCCCAGGGTGAATTTCCTATTACCCATCCAATCATCAAGATTTTTCTTGAAGAGTGCTAATGAGGAGCTCTGTTTGACATAGATAGGTAGTCTGTTCCAGAGTATGGGAAGTCTCTGGGACAGGTATCTATCCCTCCAGCATGTTCTGTTTATTGTGGTGGCAAGGTTTAGGTCCCTAAAGCATGTAACTCAGAGGGATTGGGATTTCTTTAAGTGAAGCAGGTCCAACGGCTCTGGGTTTGACATAGCTTTGTATGTTAGATAGAGATCACCTCTGAGTAGGCGATATGCGACGGAGTAAAGCTGGAATTTTTTTGAGACGGTCTGCGTAGGGCATCTGTTTGAGGCCAGTAATCCTTTTTGTGAGGTATTTCTACGGCCTTTCCAGCTGTTGTAGATGTCTGGTGAGATACATACCAAAAGGGGCATTGTACTCTATAATAGATCTAATGAGTGATGAGTACAGGGCAACAATGACCTCTTTTCTTCTGGATGAGAAACCTTTTGTGATGCGGTGTGCCATGTAGAAGGATTTCCTGACCACTGTGGCAATGTGATTTTCAAAGGAGAGACTACTGTCCACCTGTGTCCCAAGGTCTTTTATCACACTTTCGGTGTTAAGTAGACTAGCACCTATGTGGTAGTCCATGGCTACAGAGCTTTTACCGAAGGGGATGACAATGCACTTTTTGGCATTGAGCTTGAGACCATGGCTTTGACACCAGGCATCTGGTGGTTGTTTTGGTGTATTGTTATTAGGTTTTGAGTCTTTTATTTTTTGTGTCTGTTTATTAATATATCTCCTGCCCAGACTGTGATTGTTTTGCTTACAGCTGCTTATACTGTAACAGTTTGTTACAATCTCACATTGTATAAGGCCTGTGTGAGATAAACAAAGATATACTCTTACTGGCAAGATGACAAACCTCTATGTGGAAATGGATTAGTCTTCTAGCCCATTTTTGGTAACTATGGGAATTTGTGAGGGTGGGAATGTCTTCAGATGCTTTGCCTGTGAGCAATACCTGTTAGAAGTATTTGCTGTTTGTAAAATATAGCAATTTGCTTTTGTAGATGGTCATTATTTCTGCTAATGTGGAAGTACAAAGAGTGCCTACTGGTTTGTGCATTACCAAAATGTCTTATTTTGCCACATATAAACTGGAATGTTTACAAGAAAAGGCAACTATTAAATTCAGAAACCAGTATGTATTACATTTCTTGAGACTAATTACAAAAACTGTAGCAAACTGCTTGCTACAAAGCAACAAGTGGCCTGATACTGTTAGATTGCTGCACACAGACTGCTTCAGTATTTCATTCAGCCATAACCATAAATGTTGCTTTAGTATCTATTTCTGAATGGAATGAACATGTACTCCCACACCATTGGTATCTGCCAGTCATGCCTCCTAACACCTTGGCCTGGTGCAGTTACCCCTTTTGACTGGCACTAGTTATGATTCTGAAAGCAGTTTGCAACTCTTAAATCACGATACACTAAGAGTTTCAGTGCTTCAGACATGACCATATCTGCAGTACAACATTCAGTTAGAATACTACTGCTGCACTCCCTCTCCATCAGCATCATCTGCCAATCATGTCCCTCAACTCCTTATGCCTAGGGCAGATGCCCCCTTTGCCCCAACCTAGTTATACTTCTGTTAAAAATATTACCTTTGATAAATACATTTTGAATTGTTTGACTGTTGCTTTAGTATCTATTTCTGAATGGAATGAACATGTACTCCCACACCATCGGTATCTGCCAGTCATGCCTCCTAACACCTTGGCCTGGTGCAGTTACCCCTTTTGACCGGCACTAGTTATGATTCTGAAAGCAGTTTGCAACTCTTAAATCACGATACACTAAGAGTTTCAGTGCTTCAGACATGACCATATCTGCAGTACAACATTCAGTTAGAATACTACTGCTGCACTCCCTCTCCATCAGCATCATCTGCCAATCATGTCCCTCAACTCCTTATGCCTAGGGCAGATGCCCCCTTTGCCCCAACCTAGTTATACTTCTGTTAAAAATATTACCTTTGATAAATACATTTTGAATTGTTTGACTATTCCATCTATGACAAATTAATGAGAAATTTGATTCATATACACACACACACACACACACACACACACACACACACACACACACACACACACACACACACACACACACACACACACTTTGATCCTGCTGCAAATATTGCAATGATATAGAGTTACCAGAGAGTCTGATGGCAAAATACTGTTCAACTGATTTTTAAGAACAGAACAGGACATTTCAAATGCAAGAATATGGAATCAGTTAAGTTCTTGACCATTCATTGACCCACATTCATTATAACCTTATTAGCTGCAGCAGCAAGGACCATCAACCTGTCAGAAGAGGAAGCAAGCAGAGACAAAAAAGATGCTAAGCTTGAGTTCCACTGTTGTGCTGGCAATGGCACAACAACAGATTTGAATTTTTTTGTAAGACAATGTGCACAAATCTGATGCCCAGTGGTATTGTTTCCAGTCTATTTTATCAAGTGATACTAGATAAGAATATGAGGTCTTAAACTGAGTATTGGTTTTGCTTCACCATGCATACTCAGGCTAGATGACTTTTTAGATGAACTTACTGAATTCAATCAAATGGTGAAACCAGTTTTAAGTTTTAGGATCTGCAGTTTTCTAACAATTTTTGTCAAAGCCATCTACCAATGTACCTGTCAACAATACTATTGCACATTATTTTAATGTATTAGTTAAAAAAACTAGAAAAAAAATTAAAAAGATTATGTACTTGAGAAACATGATTTTTTATCACAGCTGAATTTGTTCTTAAGGCACAAATTGGTGGGAATATGGATAATATGGTGTTGGAAGTTTATGAAAAAAGCCATTTGGTACTGTATAGATCAGGGAAATAGAGTGGAAAATCACAATATTGTCTTTATAAGGAAGTTCGTTCTATGCATGATAACAGTTTGTAGATTATTTAATGAAATAAATAGCAAAGTCTGAGTTTGGACTGCCATAAGACTTATTTTGATAATGATGCTAGATTTCAAAGCAATTCCACTAAAGTGAGATGAAGTACAAAAAGTAGTTTCGCATTTTAGTGAGGTCCAAAAATACCATCAGAGTCCTGTTCTTTATTACCCGAAAGAAGAGAAACAGTAGTGGATAAAACTGTAATGGTTGGTTTGAATATTGTCGGCTCAGGGTGGCTAACATTTCTATGAAGCATTTTAATAAGCTTTTTGAGTTAGGGGGCCCTGGAAATCTATCCATCAATGTTTGTAATGTGCGGCCCGGCTGCAGTTAAACTATCTGAGTAGGGAACTGGTAGATCATGTATTAAATGGATTTAAGAAAGAATAAAATTTATAGTAGATTACTGGATTCTGAAATACAAGCAAGCAGAATGTTTCAAACTTTTCTTTAACTTCTGAGTTAGAAATTGTTACTGAATTATATCCAAAGATGTAAATTATGACACTGTTTATATACTGTTAACATTTTACAGACTATCTATAATTTTAAACAGATTTTCTATTAAAATGTCATATATGACAGTGCTGCAGCAAATTTAAATCTCTACATATTAACTTATATTGTACTACATTTATTTCTTTATTTTTTATTTACATTGTCAAACAGCTAGACTATGCATATCCTTTCTCTCTATGACACATGGCAGCAGTTTTCAGAATTCAGGAAAGAAGGCTTATATACACTGACTATTCAGTGACACACAGACAATGAATTCTTTTGGAAAACTGGCTTAATAATTCAATATTCCTTGTGTAAATGAAGAGTGAGTTGTGGTACAGCAGCTATTTCAGAAATATTATATCAGCTTGAGACCGGGAATAAATGTGCAAATACCTGCTGTAGGATTTACGCATAGAATGAAAAATGTAGTGGGGACCATAAACACTTAATGGAGATAGGAGTTATTACAGATACCCTAGAAAATGTCAACTCGAGCAGAAAATCTGAGTGCAATGTATACATTATGCCTTTGATCAAAATAAAGTATATTCGATATTTTACGGAAATGTAAAAATTGATCTTAAACAAAAAATTTACTTTGGGAAAATTTAATGATGAAACAGAATCATAAAATTGTACTGGAAGCACTAATTAGCAAACTAGACTGTGTGCAGTTTATGTGCTGGTTGGCTGGCTGGGGGATCACAAGCTGTGCTTGGCAGCAGTAAAATCTACTCATCTCTTGCAGTGTAACTTTGTAACCGAGATTCAGTGTAAGCACTGTAGACAGCCAAGGGATATATATATATATATATATATATATATATATATATATATATATATATAGATATATATATATATAAGATCGAAATCCCAGTAGACCGACTTGCATAATGCTGAGATGACAATGCCGAAAACTCAGAAGGCTACTTCAACTCTCAAAAAAACTAACCCTATAACATGTAACATGCCTCACATGTAATACATAAACAGAAGCAACAAGTCATCCTAACTACTGTCCTGTCACTCTAAATGTACAAAATGGCTACCTAACTCTCCCCTAAACCCTGCCCACAAACCAATACCTGCGTACTAGTAACAAATCTCACTGAATATTCATGAAAATATCTACACCAACTGCATGAATATTCAGTTGAGATTTGTGAAATCAACATTAACAATAATTTCCATTTTAAAATGTATGTTTTTGCAGGGGGGCTGCACCCCTCTTGCACCTCCCATGTGTGGGCTGGACCCCCCAAACCCACTGCAAATGAAATATACCAAATTTGAGATCAAACTACAGTGCAGAACTGAGCATATTTCCTGTTCCAGTTAGCTCAGTTCCGCAACAGTCAGCATTGTAGCCATTTGATCTTCTGGAAGAAGTTAAAATGAAGTTGCATTCATGTGAAACTTCAATGTTGTCATCTCGACATTATGAAAGTCTGTCAACTGTGATTCAATCTTCCAAACTAGACATTATATATATATATATATATGGGTCCCCTTAAGATAGTCAATCTTTTAAAAGCTCGACTTTCATATGGCCAAGACCATATGATCGAGCTTTTAAAAGTTCGAACGGTCTGAATGGAGATCACCATACAGAGCAGATCCCCAATGTAGTGCGATCTCGGAGTTGGTATACTTAAGTAGTGGGGGGGTATGGGGAGTGCAGGGGGGGCAAGCCCCGCCTGCTACATACATTTATTTTTACTTTTTTTTTGCTTGTTTGCTGTATTTTTTTTTACATGACAGATGTTTCAAATGTTCGATCGTATGGTCTCGGCCATATGAAAGTCAATCATTTGAGATTTCGATCATGTAAAGTAGACCCATATATATATTTTTTTATACAAATATGTTATCAAAGCTTGATAGATATTTAATATATTTATGTAAACATTATGGTCTGGTTCATAGGTAGCAGGTATATTTACTGTATTTAATTATAGTCCCAGTAACATGTAAGTTGTAGTTTCTCTCTGAATCTAGTATAGTCTCAGACCTGTCAGATTTCCTCCAGACATGAATTTTAATCTGCCAAGCAAGTGTGATGAAAGATCTTTCCCCTATATTTAGGTTGGATGTTGGTTTTATACTCTGGGAATAAAACACAATAAACAGGATATGAATCTGAGTGAGAACTTCATACTGAGAAAGTTGTTGGGGTGGCAACTATAGAATACTTTCAATAATTTAAAGAGCCAAGAATTAAGTAACAATGATCCTCTGGCTATCAGTGATAGCCAACCTGCTTTACATAATGTTAAGCAGTGGTGTTCTCTAACGCGGATAAAGAAATAAAGCAACACATTTTCTTAGCAGCAGCTTGTAGCATTTTTAGCATTTTGTGGTGTGTTTTGTACTTTGACTACTAAAATATTTTCATTTGAGTACCTATAACTCTTGCTGTCTAAAATCAGGATGTTTGTTAATTTATAAGAAAACTTTAGTTGATGTAGATCCTCACTGACTACTTGTTCAATACTTTCGAAGAATGTCAATTGTTAGTCAAAGAGTAGAAGAAGGTATTTCATTTTTGTAAGGATCTCATATGCTAAATCTAGCAGCATTGGGTAACCACTGTTGTGTCCCAGACAGCATTAGTGCAGTTTTATTTCAGTTATGAACATTTGTTTTCCCAGAGGCCTAGTGTGGACTAAAGCCCTCTTGTCCATATTCCTGAGGTTATTTTGCAGATGAGTTTGATCTAAATAGGATAAAGTCATTGGCATACAGTATCAAATCAGCTGTAGGCAGACTACTGAAAATGTATTGGTAAATAGGCCAGAACACAGGGAAATCCCTGCTTTTAATGTGCTTGAGTCAGAGGAGGTGTTGCGTCGACGAACCTAAATTTTCTATTTAAAAGGGAAGAACAGAGCCATTGTATAACCTTATTACTGGACACTTTATTGCAGTGCTGAGAGGTGGGAGTTCACTGTTTTAAATGCCCTCCTCAGATCTATCTCTCTCTGTCCATATATCCTATTAAGTGTCATTTTCCATGGCATTGTAAATGTGATTAATGACAATATGAATAGCTGCTGATGCCCTATTTCCTGTTCTGAGCCTATGCTGATTACCTAGTAGAATACAATCTTTTATGAGCTATTGTTGGAGCTGCTCGGATATGCTTCTCCATTACATTAGCTAATGGACAAATATTGTCTGTAGGGACCTTATATTAGGGGACATTAGGAACTGGGATTATTGTGAATGTTGCCAGCTATATGTGATCATGCCTGATGTAAGGTTAACTATATATCTCATCAACTAAGTAATATACTATACAGGAGAGCTTAAGAAGTGTGGGCAGTAGATTACTGACCTCCTTCTTGTAATATCACTAAAATTAATTTAGGTATTTAAAAGAATTAAGATACATCTTTACAGTAGCTTGCTGTCTAGTCTAGGCTTAGGAAGTCTGTGTAAACAAATATTAATGGGTTAATCCCTTTAGTGTTTTCCAGTCTCTTATAAAAGAGGTCAATGGAAAATATGCAAATAACCCCATAAGGAAATACTTTGGCTACACCTACACAGCTTCTGAATGCCTACTGGCCTTTTACTTTTATGAGTCTTTATTAATGTATTCAGGTCAGACTATCAACTTACTGTCCTTATTCAGGAAATTTTGCATCTACTGTTATGTTATGGACATAATTTTTTTTCTTATTTATTTTAGTTTTTTATAACCTGAATCTCTTTCAAAAATTGGCCAAGCTATTTATTTATGCTGTACTGTTGAACACATCAAAAGGGCAAAACAGCTAACATGGTTTGGCTTTATTGGCTTCATTGGCATGAATACCTTAATTAAAGTTTATAAAAGTATAAAGTCTGTGGGCATTCAGAAGCCATGTTCCTGCAGCATATATATGTCCTTAAGAGTTTGTTTGCATACTCCTTATGACTGTCTCCATTGGAAGCTTAAGGTATAATTCATTGAAAGATCTGATTTGCCAGTGTGACTTAACAGTATTGGAGACGGGCCTATAGAATGCAAATTACTAAGGAGGACAGTTTCCATAGATACGGAAAGTTACTGTAATGATTTTAGTAATTGTTATACAGTAAATGGATATTATCTGGACCCAGGGCAGTAATTGGCAGTCAAAAACATATGAAAAGTAATAGTATAAGAAATGTGAAGTAGTATCTGAAAGGAGATTTGCAAGTAAGATGTACACAAGGAAAGAGATTATGTTCTTTTACTATTATGGATCGTGACAATTAGATACTGGCAGTTATACTGAACAAAAAAGTTACTGAATGCAAGTTACCAAAAGCCAGTCTTACCAAATGTACAATTAGAAGCAGTGGGAACATGTTCATATAGCATCAAAATGATCATTTATGAAGGACAGTAAATTATTTTACACCCACAGCTAGCCAAGTGTTTAAGTATCATGTTCCAAGACTTGTGCAACATTGAAGACACTCCCTTATCTTTCAGGTGGTGAGGCTTCAAAGTTTATATAGAAGTATATCGTGTGCATATCAAAGGGGGTGCACAGGGTGGTGTGTACATATCACAAGGGGTGTCCAGGGTGGTGTGTACATATCATAAGGGATGTGCAAGGGAGGGCTTGCTATTTTCTGTCATTGTAAATACTGTAGGTATTATGTTTGTGTATACAAATTTAAAAATTTACTGCATGGGGGACAAAGGCCCAGAAGTAGGGACAAATTTTAAATATCACTCTTGCAAACTTAGAAAAATCACTAAAATAAAAGGTTTTATTTTAGCATACATTTTCTGAATGATGCAAAGTCTGAAACTCGCTGACATCAGTTCTCAATGATTTGCCGACAAACCACAAGTTTTATGAGGAACAGACAAATATGAGTCAAAAATCTGGACATTTTGTGAAAATCTGTGCAGCTGAGAGGTGTGTGCCACATAGATCTTTGAATTATGAAATATATACAAAGTAAAGAAAGAAACATCCTAAACAATACTTTTGTTGATTAATCAAAGCATCTTGCAAACTAGATGTATCTTGGCTCAAGGATTACTAGAATAATACAAATGTCTGCTAGCAAAAATAAATAAATAAATAAATGATAAAAGTATTGAATATAAAAAAGGAAACAACATAAAAAGAAAATAAGTAGATGATCATTAACATGGCATTTTCAGCAAAGTAATATGTGTATTTTAGTAGTGTATTCATTAATTATCTTAATAGGATATTCTGTCTCAGTAAGCCTAAATGCAGATTCTATTTTATAAGATACTCAGTGCAGCAATTGTCATGGTGTTCTTCACATCCATTTCCTGTCCTATAAATGTAGACAAATGGTGAAATATGAAAGGCAGATAATGTGAAGAATTAAAGGAAACTGGAATCACCTTTTAATATTTTACTGCTCTGACGCCTGTCATTAGTAAGAAAGGAGTGATTCTGAAAGTAGTGTGAGTTGAGGGGCAGAGTGGGAAAATGTATTTTCTGCTTTCTGCATGTGTAAATGCCATGGTCTGAAAATCAGCTAAGGCACTATAGTTATCTAAATTCAGTTATTACATTATTATTTGTATTAAATACCCATAATTAACCCTCTTCTTCAGTTCTCCATGATAGAATATATAGTTCCCAGTAACACAGTTTAATAACTGAATGATAAAATTATGGAAGAAGGCTGTTTGCTTTAACTTTTCTGGCACATTTACTACACATGACAGTTGATTTCTGTCATGACTGCATGGACAGCCACTGCTATCCATGGAGCTTTCAAGGCAAACAGGAGGAAATGGAAGTAGGTTATCAGGCTTGTCTTTCATATCACACATGCACACATTCATATCTGGAAGATTTTGAATCTTCAGTGCACATAATGCATATCTTTACAATGATGGAGAAAAGCAAAGCACCCAGAAGGAGCCCATGCAAACACAGAAAGGATATGCAGACTCCACACAGAACTTACCCCAGCCAAGAATTGAACCAGAGACCTTCTTGCTATAAAGTGGCAGTGCTACCCATTGCACCACTGTACCACCTTGGGAAGGATACTACTATACTGAAGCTTCAGAGGCCCAACCCTTCATGTAAGTGACTAATGTTTTCCAGGTACAACTAATTCAGTTATGTTAGAGCAACTGATAACAAAAGGGGAGTGTTATAATCACATTATTATGAAACTACAGGAAGGGTAATATATTTGTTTCTGGATTTCATGAAATGACAATACACAGAAGATACTGTTTAAAGTCATATCTAATTTCTCATGTTTAGATATGTATATTTTGTTATGGTTGTAACTGTGTTACTGGCAGAGCAATATACATACATTGGTCAGCTATCAGCTGATTTAAAACAAATTACAGAATTATGTACAAAAGAAAATTGATAGTACTCCAGTGTGTTATAGTAACCTGTGAGTAAGAACAGCATATTTGTAAGATATATAGTGATGAAGAATATGTTTTCATATCATTGAGTAAAACCACATTTCCGATGCAACATGATTCATACCATAATGGTGTACTTGTAGGTATAGAAATGTATATTCGGAAGATATGCAGTGATAAAGTATATGACTTAATATCATTGAGTAAAACCACATTTTGGATGCAACATGATTCATACCATAATGGTGTACTTGTAGGTACAGAAATGTATATTCGGAAGATATGCAGTGATAAAGTATATGACTTCATATCATTGAGTAAAACCACATTTTGGATGCAACATGATTCATACCATAATGGTGTACTTGTAGGTATAGAAATGTATATTCAGAAGATATGCAGTGATAAAGTATATGTCTTCCTATCATTGAGTAATACCACATTTTGGGTGCAACATGATTCATACAGCAATGGTGTATCTATAGGTGATAGAAATGGAGTGTTATAGCAATACACTGAGATGTTTTCATCTTCAATTACTTTTGATTTATTCTATTACTTTATAATAATTTGTCTTATTTATAAGAACAACAACATTGATTAGAACTCAAATGCCATTACACAGGCATTTCATCTGGTTTCCCATATATGGATTATTCAGGTATTAACACCAGTATGTCTGAATATTTGTATTAAAAGCTTTATTAGTGAATAGTTTAGCAATTACCAATATATGAGTTCATATCTAATACCTTCTCTAGCGTACCAGTTGATAACAAAGGAGTGCTACAAAGTCAGTATTGGGATATTTTCTTTTTTACTGTCTTTATTGCATATATGCCAAAATGCAGTCCTACTTGTAATAACAAGTTTGCTAAAAATTTTGTTTTATGGATGATTGTAATGTCATTAGGTGATCATAAATTTTTTTCAGAAAACTTCAGATTCATTACATCTTTGAGTTACTCAAAACAAAATAATATGTAATACTAAAAGTGTATTATTTTGCATTTTGGCCAAAAATATCCTTACTCAATTAACAATAGCCTCTTGACAAAATCACATATTATAAGAGAATTGGGTAATTTGGTTGATGACAAACTTATTAAAGGCAAATGTAAACTTTAATATTTGAATATGCTTTTAAATCATACATTAGATAGCAAGTGTGAGTTGTGCAACAGGTAGCACACTTGCCTCTGTAGAAAGGCTGTAGGATCAATTCCAACTCCAGGTAGATCACTTGCTGACCCTGCAATACAGCATATTGGGGTGCTGCACTCTTGAAAGTGCCATCCTTCGAATGCGATGTTAAACCGTGGCTCCATCTGTTTGAGCTGGTTGTAGTTCTGGTGGATGTAAAAGATTCCATGGAACCTATCAAAATGAGTAGTGGTCCTTTATTTATATACATATTTACATAAACATATACATATTTACACATTTATATAATCATTTAAAGTCATTTTCATATTCATATTTCTCACATCATACTTGCCATTCATATATATATATATATATATATATATATATATATATATATATATATACTTATTTGTTATATAGAACCTCCACTTGTTTTGCATAACCATAATCTATTTTTCAATATTAATGACAACATCCAATTTCCATTAAACATAATTTCATTGCTTCATTCCATAATACCCAAACTACATAAAACGTTTTCTTTATATTCTCATAGTATCCATATTCAGTCATATCCATATTCATATCCTCATTATGCTTGACATTTCAAAAAGAATTCTATGCATAGTTTTTTTCATAGCTTTGCAATTCTCTCACATTAAAAATGTTCCGTTGTTTCTTCTTCAGCACAATACAAACATATTCTTTCACTTTTCTTTTTGTAAGGCAGAGTTGCCTTTACGGATAGCTTTTTTATACTCCCAATATCCATAAAAATCCTTGACATTCAACATTATGGCTGCATCATTCCTTTCTTTCTTTATTTGCTTTGATCTTTACATCTGGAATATTTTGCCATGGATTAATGCAATGATATTTTCTCATAATATTTTTATACCATATTTTTCTCTCTTCTTCCACTTCATCAATCTATATTTTCCACATTCTTATCTTTTGAAAATAATTCACTGTTTCTTCATTCTTTTGCTCTTTTGCTACGTCTTCTTCTTCTTTCCTAGAATTCCTTATACTTCTGCAGCATATACTATTGAATTCATTATACCTAATCCCCTTCTTTTTTATTCAGATATAATATGACCCTCGTAACTGGATTTAATGTCGACACATCTCACATCCAATTACACCATGCTGCACTTTTTTCTCTGCTCAAGTTGGGGGACATCATGGCATAGAACAAAATTCGACAAGTAACATTTGAATGTCTATTAACAAAACCATGCTTAGTATCATGTAGACCAATGCCATAAGTATCCTCCATTATAAGGTGCTGAAGCAAGCAATGCTAAAAACATTTGACAATAATTGAAGTCAAGCATATGGGGAACAACTGGAAGAATCAGTTTATTACCTCCTTTATTAATTGATACAACATATGGTGTTATCTAATCTGTTGGTACTAAAACTGTAACAGAAATATATGAGCCAGCAAATGCACTATATCCAAGAAATAATGTTATTGAGGTGTCCATAGATTTTATTATGGCACACAAAGCATACTCCTCTGTTATCTTTGGACACTGAGATGACAAATTCAGGTAGATGCCTGGACTGTCAATCACATTATTAGCAGTACAGAAAATACTCATTAAAAATTTCAACTACTTCAAGCTGTGATGTGAGAAATGTGCATACATGTAGTAGATCAATATCTATATTAGCTTTTTTGCAGCACTGAAATGCCTATTTTCTTTTATTTGTCTACAGGTCCTGCTTAAACTGTTTAGTTAAAACACCAAACAGTAGGGAGCCCAGCACTGACCCCAGTGTCACCCCGCTGGTAACAGGTCTGCTGGTTGATGTGGAGTCACCAACTTTGACAGTGTGTGTCCAGTTTGTGAGACAGACACAACTCATCTTACAACGAAGGGGTTTAGATTCAGTTAGCTAAGTTTATTGGTAATGCCAGAATGTGGGATTGTGTTAAAAGACGTTGCCATGTCAAAGTATACTGTGTGCACAGATCTGAACTGATCAATGGGCCTGGTCACACTTTCAAAGAAATCCACCATATTTAACAGAGAGAATCTGCTCTTCATGAAGCTAAACTGGGTAATATCTAAGGTTTGTAGGTCACCCTTGTCTTTATATATGAGGTCCATAACAATACCTTCCATGGCCTTACAGATGAGGCTGGTCAGGTTTATGGGTCTCTAATTTCCTGAGTCTGTTGGTAAGCCACCTTTATGTAGGGGGAATAACTGCAGCTGTTCTCCATTCCACAGGAACAAATCCTGTGGTTAGGCTATGATTGAAAAAGGTACTTAGTGATGATGCAAGTTCATGTTTTAGCCTGTTTAGAAGACAAGACAGCCCGTGATGTCATCTGGTCCCATAGAGGCTGTGCCTTTACCTTGGACAGGGCATTGAGGACTTGTTCTTCAGATATGTAACATGGGGGGTAGTTTGGGGGAGGGTTTGTTGTAAGTTAGGAGGGGATAAGGGAGTGAAAATTTCACCAAACCTATCTGCTAGCAGGTTTGCTATCTCTGTTGTTCAGAGTGTGTGATAAGGTTGACCACTAGTTCTGTACATCCTTGGGTCCTACCTTTTAGGTTACGTAAATAGCTGTAAAAGGCCTTATGTTTATCCTTGGCAGTACTTGCTAGTTTTCTCTCAAAGAAGTTCTTGGAGGATTTGACAAGTTGTCTTATTTGCCTGTTAAGGCTGAGAAAGGTGCTTTTCCATTGTTGGGTCCTTTTCTTTGTTTTGTTGGACAGCAACGTTTTGCATTTATAGTTGAGTTTGTTGATGATGGAAGTCCACCATGGAAGCTTGATTTTATTTGGGGCTCTGGCTTTGAGTCTATATGGTACAGCTGAGTTTACAGCCAAGTTTATACACGTATGCATGTGATTGCACAGTGTATTAGAGTAAGCTTCAGAATAGTCAC
Source organism: Protopterus annectens (assembly GCF_019279795.1). Taxonomy (NCBI): domain Eukaryota; kingdom Metazoa; phylum Chordata; order Ceratodontiformes; family Protopteridae; genus Protopterus; species Protopterus annectens. The sequence continues at coordinate 406,565,924 of NC_056728.1, forward strand.
CACTTTCAGCTTGGGGCGGGGCTTGGAATGCATTTATACCTTCACCTAGGAGAGTATACTTTGCCTTGGTGATGTTTTTTAGTATGATTTCAGCCTTTGCGAGTTCTGGTGTTAGTGTCAGTTCAAAGGTGACTTATTTTTAGTCAGTTTTAACTAATAAGGATCCAGCAGTTGATGTTAGTGAGGACCAGCTCTAGAATGTTTATTCGTCTTGTCAGGGTATGCACAATTTTCTCTAGGGTATTTGAAATTCAAAAAGCAAAGGAACTTTTGTGCTAGTGAGTTTGGGCTACAGTAGGTTTCCCAGTAGATGGGGGATAATCGAAATCCCCCATAACCATTGTGTTCGGTAAAATTTTGATTGTCTTCACTTTGGTTAAGTAGGCTTCATGGGTGTCATGATCCATGGACAGGGATTTATAACTGGCTAGGACTTGAATGGGGGTCTTACCCACCAAAAACTGGACCTGGAGTGACTCCATGGAGTTGTCCAGTCAAACTAGATGGGAGGTGAATTTTTCTTTAACATAGATTGAAACACTGCCTCCTTTGATTTTCACATGTTCATTTTATGGTCTAAAGGTGTGGAAGGCATTGTAACCTTGCAGAGCTGGGGTACTCTCTGAGGCCTTCAACCAGGTTTCTGTGACTGCACAGACATGTACATCTTCTAGTGAAAGAAGTGCTTCCAGGGAGTGCAATTTTTGTTTTAAGCTCCTAGCATTTAGCAGCATGACCCTTGTTTTGGTCTGGTTGGTTAACTTCACATTGGTAATGTTTTTGAGACTTCACCTAAAATGGAACTATGGGTGAGGCAAGAGCCTTTGCTGGCAACTGAAAGCTTAGGGGTGCCAGGTGCAAACTGTCTCTAGCAAAGTAGTGAGGTTTGTCGACCATGGCTTCCCAGGCAGACAGAAACTGGATCCCTTTGGAATGACTCCAAAAACAAAGTCAATTATTGAAATCAATCATTTGTTGTTTATACTGTGGCATCATTCTAGGTGAGGGTAGTATGCTGCTCAAGGCTAGGGACATACCTGCCTGGGACACATACTTGGAGTGCTCAACCACGGAGGTACATCTCAGGTCATTCACACCAACATGAACTATGACAGAGTCATAACGGTACATGTTGCTGAGAGACCTGAGTGCATGCATGATTTAGCAAATCCTGGCATCAGACAGGCAGCTGAACATGACTTTCTCCTTGTCCAACCTGGTGAGTGTGACATCCATGTGTCTCATTATTGAGACTTCAATGACAGGAAAACTTGGTTTTGAGTGCTGTGCCTTACAGGCTTGATGGGTGAGACACTCATGTTAGAATGTGTCGAGGGTGCAGTGGAGAATGTGTTAGCTGTAGCAGACTTGTGTTTTGGAGGTCTTTGGTGTTTCAGAAAGTGTGTTTGAGTAGTGGTATGCGTATTAGTAGTGGTACTATGTGAATATGTAGTGGAGAATGAGTTGACAATCTTCTCTGTGTTACTGTTTTGAGTGAGAGAGAGCATGGATTCTAGATTCTTGGTGTAAATACATTTCTCGTGCTCTGTATTAGATTGTGTTATTAGTAGAGGGTTGTTTGTGTACATGAGGCAATTGAAACACTGCCTCAAGAGACCCAAGCCAACAAGGCTGGCAGGAGAAACAATGGTAGTCCAACTGTCCATAATGCTAGGCTGAAGACTGTTGTCACTAGAGGTGGCTTTTTCAGAAATGATCATGTAGGAGCTCAGCAAATGGATATTTCTGCCTGGATTTTATTGGAAAATTTGTTGAATTTAACTGTCCATCTTTGGCAAACAATTGTCTGGCAGTGCAGGGTGCAGCACAATGCACAAACAAATGGAAACCTGCTCAGATGCAGGGCCTAAATACCAGAAGCTAAAACTTGAAAAAAACTGTAACAAAATTCAAAAGGACCAATGAGGATGCTTATTCCAAGCCCTAAACCCCCTTTACTAGTCAGGTCCCAATCAACAAAGTTCTCTCAAAAAAGTGCAAAAGGCCTCTTCCAATCCAAGATGACCTGGAAAACATGCTCAGAACAAACAAACCAATATAAACAGTTACAAAAGCAGTAGGCCTGGATGTGGACTATGCTACAGCTACTGGCTATCCTACTTTCAGCAGAAAACACTGGATAATGTCTAACACAGCAGAAAAGTAGCAGTCAGACACTGAAAAAACATTTAAAACAGCAGAAAATCAGCCAAGAGGCTCTAAAGAATGATTTAAACAGTTAACATGTCAGTTAATTAAGTACTGCTTGGCAGGAATACCAGAGCAGACAAAACAGATAGCTTAACAGTGAAAAAAACACCAGTAAATACTTAAAAAATGGAAACAACAAAAAGGTTTATTAAACAGTGAAAACAACAATAAAATTTGAATTTAAAGACATAGTGTAGTAAGCAATTGCAGTATAACAGTGTAGTTTAGTACACAGTAGGTGGCAGGCAATAAAAAAGTACAGTAAATAGTATAAATAAACAAAAATAAATAAATAAAACAGGCAACATATGTTTTCTGGAAGCTCAAAAGCCTCTCGTCATTTGGTATCTCAGCTCAGAGTTGCGGCTGGTGGCCCAGCTCAGTTCAGCTTGGTTCAAACAAGCAGAAACCTCCTCAGATACAGGGCTTAAATACCAGAAGCTAAAACTTGAAAAAAAAAAATCTAACAAAATTCAAAAGGAAAGTAAGAATAAAACCAATGTCCAAAATAGGCTGAAACAGCTTTAATAGCATGTAATAAAAATTAAAAATAAACAAACTCAGTAAGCGCTTTTGTAGTCTCCCTGCTTCTTCAGACCATAAACGCAGAACAAAGTTAACAAGACATTAAAGAAATCATAAACCAATTAAAAAAAAAACAAAGCTAATGCAGAAACCAATAAAATCAATGAAATAATGGTCTGCTCTTAAGGACTGGTTTTAAAGAGGTATACTATTCATTAAGACCAGGACTGCAATTGGCTTTAAAGTGTACCATCCACCGTAATTCAGTATATTCAGTTCTATTACTTAGATCCCCTTCTCTGATATTATCTTAAAGCAAACTTAAAACCAGAAATTTAAAACAATGTTCAGCACCCTTTTCTAGTGTATGTTTAGCTAATGCACTAGTAAGTTTCTTTTTCCTGACATCATTACAATGCTCCAAAATCCTTTCTTTAAGTGTGCGTTTTACCTATATAAAATTTTGCAAAGTTCTTACACTGTGTTAGGTAAACTAAATTCCAAGACCTGCAATCAGCATAAAAATTAAAATAAATACACTTCCCTGTCCCTGGATGTCTAATGTAAAGTATACTCCATGTGGAGCTGCAAGCTTTGGATAGATGGCAGGGGAAAGTGCCCATCCTATCTGATCTAACCCTATAACAACAAATGCTGCTTCAGGGTTTTGTTATTCTTAAATACAAACTTAGGTACTGGACCTAGCCCGTCCTTAAGATCAGCATCTGTCATCAGAATAGGCCAATTTCTTCTAATCACTTCACAAATTGAGTTAATGTCACTTGAAAACGTAAGTGGGATCCTAGGTATAGTGTTATTATTCATAGATCTAGCATTCTGAACTATATCACCGTCAGCTGAAAAGTAAAGTTTTGCCTTAGTCTGCCTAGTGCGATTTACATCTTCTACTGTGGTATTTATTTATTTTATTTAATTTGCAGTTTGTTTGCCAGGATGGTCCATTGAGCCACAAGGAGCACGTTTTCAATGGAGTCCTCGGGAGAAAAGCGCCAGCAAAAAAAAATACAAATTACATAATAGAAGCAAGTTATAACAATGGAAAGTACAGCAATACAGGTAAATGGCATTAGTAAAATGCAAAAGCAGAGAAATCTTTAAAAAAGGCAATCAAAGTTATATACAAAGTTTGTTATTAATCTCAGAGAGAGAAAATATCCTCTCTCTAAAAAGTTTTGTTTTAGAGATCCTAGAGCTACATCTAACATCTTATCTCTAGCATGTAATCTCATTACCCTAATGATCTGGCCCTTCAAGACATTCCTGGGCACATGTCAGGGGTGCATGCTAGTTTTGTGTAACAAATTATTCTTCATACATGGTTTCTTATAAACAGTGGTAGTCAATTGCCGAGCATACCTCTATGTGCAGTGACATCAAGAAAGTCTATACTATCATACGATGTATCTGTACTAAACTTAAGAAAAGTAGTGTTACTATGGAGACAGGTAACAAACACCATCAAATCCTATTGTGTCTCTTTCCATATAAGGAATACATCATCCACAAAACATTTATAGTATTGAACGCGTGCTTCAAATAGCACACTAACAAAAACTTTTTCCAATTCCCAGTGTGCTAACACTACGTCGGCATGAGTTTGAACAGGCTGTTCCCATGGCAACCCCAGTTTTCTGCAAATAGTAATCTTCCTCAAAGACAAAAACATTGTTTTCCAAGATAAGTTCTAAAAGTGAACAGATTAACATTACCTTACTCCTGGAAAAAATGTTCTGTGCACTTAAAAAGGATCAAAAACTTTCTATACCTTGATCATTGGGAATCACAGTAAATAGTGACTGAACATCCATCGTAACAAATATCATCTCTTGATTAAAACATATTCCCCTTGACCACATATAAAGATCATTGAGAAAATGTTTAACGTCTTTCAAAACACTATCAACAGTGTCCAATATAGGTTGTAGGTGTTTTTCAACATATATGAAAATTGGCTCAGTGAGCCATCCACGACCTGATACTATTGGGTACATGGGTGGATCAGTGGCATCCTTATGTACCTTTGGCACACCATAAAGAGTTGAAATGACAGGAAACTCCACAGTAAAATATTTAAATAACTCTAATAAGATTAGTAATGTGCAAATCAAACAAATAAAAATTAACTCTGTCAAGCAGCCCATTCACTTGAAATTTGCAAAGACGAATATAAGTGTCAGCATCATCTAACAAACTTAACATTTTGTCTGTATACATAGTTCTGTCCATAACAACTATCCCACCACCTTTGTCTGCTGGACATATCTCCAAGTGTGAAGCTGTACTAAGTTGTACCAGAGCTTCACATTCTTTAGGTGAGAGGTTATGAAAAGATACGCCATGCTTCTCATTAAAAAATTGTCTAATGTCATCTTCCACAAATTAACTAAGGCTTCCAAAGTGGGATTCAGAGCCAGGGAGAGGGTACTAGGTTTCTTAAAAATACAGTCAGGAGCCTGAAAATCCCTACAGATTTCAGGGTAAGCACTAATACCGGTTGCTCTCATATTGTACTGATTAGAAGAATTACTGAGTGGAAAGACAAATTTTAGGAATTGATTTTGTAAGTAATCAATGATTGAATTTAGCAAGGGCTACAAAGGCTACAAAAGGAGAGTGAATATTCCTTTAAGTCAAATGCCTTGATGATGTCTACAAATATGGCTCCTGTAAGACTCCTTGCAGCAATTACATGAAGATGCAAACCAGTTAAACAAAGACGAGTTGTACAAGTCCTTTGCCATTTTCTAAATCAGTGCTGATGGCTATTGAGAAGACAATGGGCATCACCATGTTCCTACAGTTTAAAATAGAAAAATACTAAAAAACAAAGAAAATACACTGCTGCAGCCGGATACACACAAATCTTCCAGTTTATTGTAAAACACAATCCACAAGTTCAGATTGAGTGCTTTCTTCCCTTTAAGTAGGGATTTCATCAAATTCTGATTCAGGGATGTAGACCATCAGATACTGGGGGAGGGGGGAGAAGGAAGAGGAAGCATCTGGTGGGTTATAGTTAAAAAGAGTTTAGCTATATTCTTGGAGGTTATATCCTTTAAGTAAAGGGGAGGAGTTTTAGAGAGCACATCATCATATGTAAAGGAATGGTTGTTAAGAGATTGTTTGAGCTGAGCCAAGTTAGTGAAGTTTTGTAAGAAACCATCTGGGATGAGAGGCACAGCTGTACTAGGTATGAGAAGATCTGATAAATGTAGGGTAAAGGCCATCTGCATCTGACCCAGCCTTTCCTTACTTTGGAACTTTCTTTTAGCAATTATCAATCTTCAAAGCCAGAAATTGGATTAAGGCTGTCATATAATACCATGGGTGGGGACAAGCAGAGACAGGTGGGACACGGATGTTGGATGAGAAGACCTCTGTTAATGCCTATCCCATCAATTTTGCATCAGAGATTATGCAATCATTAAGCAAAAGAGAGATAGGATGGTGGGGTACTGATTGCCCAGAAAGAATCTTCCTCCAGAATCCTCTTGGATTTCTGAGTAGTGCTTTCTAACGCTTTTATAGGTAGGATGCTTTTGTATAACCTCCAAGACATTTGCATCTGTTTAATTTCCTAGTAGGAAATAATGTTCATGATACTTAGACCAAGCTGGTTTATGTACTGTAAAAGCTTTTTTCTTATTTTAAAACATAACGATGCTAAATAAATAAAGTATTTTGTCAGCAGATGATCTGCCCTCTTCCTTGGTTCAAGGATACTCAACACTCTATTTTATGATTTTAAATAAAGTACTGTCATCATAAATGAATAAAAGTTTAATTATGGGACCCTTCTCTGAGTCTATAGATTCACTGATTCCTAGAATAAAAAGGGTGTTTTATGTTTGCTCAATACAGATGTAGAACTGATGACTAAGAGGTGCCCTCACCACTGCATACAGCCTATTTAATTATGCCCATCTGAGGTAAAATTAAGTGCCCCAAGAGAAGGTATGTGTGCATATTTTAAGTAATGCATTCATGATGTAGATATTAATCTATTCAATTGCAATAGGCATCCATGTGATAATCAGGTTGTGCCCTATATACATAAAAAAACCTGCCCTGATTGAATAATAATATAAATATATGCCAGCAAGATAGGAACAATTTCAGTATAAGTAATTCTAATTAATTTGACCATATACTGTTATGACGTATGTGGAGATTTGTTATCCACTTAAGTAGTCTGTTGAAAGTAAATGGTTGGCAGGCACAACAGAGCATCACAAAATGAAGTAGTAACACCTTATTGTAGGATTCTGTAAACCAAAAGTTTATTATCACATGCAGATGAAAAATAGTCTAAATTTAGGTAGGGTACAAGCCTAAGGCCACATTTATGATTTTATATTACTACATCAAAGAAGTACAGAGCAAAATATATTGCAAGTGCATATGTGGCATCACATAATATATCTGGTTTATTATTGAAATGTCGAACAGCACTACATCGACTGTACTATAGTCGAACATGGAAGTTCGAAAATAGTAATGTCGACGACAAAAAAGCAATCTAGGACTGTGTTTTAACATGAGTCGTGGTAGGGGAGATGTTTGTAGTTCTGAATAATACTGAACACCTACCTCGACCCATGTTAAAACCATTCCTAGATTGTTTTTTTGACGTCAACATTACTATTTTCGAACTTCCGTGTTCGACTATAGTACAGTCGACGTAGTGCCATTCGACATTTTAATAGTAAACCTATATATATATATATATATATATATATATATATATATATATATATATATATATATATAAGCTCACAACACCAACAACCATATCGCTGACACCATATGACCGACAGCCGAAATCTCGACACTGGAAGAAGACCATAAAAAAGGAAAATAAAATTCCCTTTCAACTGCTAGCAGGGGGGCTCCACCCCCACACCCCCCATAACTTTAATATACTAACTCCGAGATCGCATTACAGTGCAGGAATGGAAATCTTTCCATTCTGCACTATAGCGAGATGCCGGTTCCACATTGTCGGCGTTCCGAATGTCGGTCATATGGTGTCGGCCATATGGTAGTCGGCACTCTGGACTGTTGGCAATGTCAGGTAGACCTATATATATATATATATATATATATATATATATATATATATATATATATAGGTCTACCTGAAAATGCCAAAAGTGCACAATGCCGATGGCGAGAACACCGACACCGGAAGATTGACAATGGAGAAGACAGACAGTTGAGAATCCCGACGCTGAGAACACCGACATGTTAAAGTAATTGTGCGATAGGGATGGACATTAGGGTCAGGGTTTGGGTAAGGTAAGTGTATGATAGTGATGGACATTAGGGCAGGGTGCGGGGTAATGTAAGTGTGTGATAGTGACGGACTTTAGGTTTAGGGGCAGGTTAAGTGAGTTAGGGTTAGGGTGCGGGCAAGGTAAGTGTGTGATAGTGACGGACTTGAGGGTTAGGGGCAGATTAAGTGAGTTAGGGTTAGGGTGTGGGTAAGGTAAGTGTGTGATAGTGACAGAGTTAAGGGTTAGGGGCGGATTAAATGAGTTAGGGTTAGGGTGCAGTAAGGTAAGTGTGCGATAGTGACGGACCTTAGGGTTAAGGTTTGGGTTAAGGTTAGTGCATAGATAGTTGTGTATGTAAGGTTTAGTGTAGGTTTGTAAGGTTTTTGGTGTGCTTGTGTTGTGTGTGTGTTTTTCGGGAAAGGTATTTGTTTTGTTGATTGTCGTGATTTTGGTTTGTCGGGCATGTGAAGTTTCGTGTTTTTGAACTTTCTTTTTTTGTCGTTTTTTTCATGTTGGTTATTTATTTGTCGGTGTTTTGGCAAGTCGGTGTTATCAGGTAGACCCATATATATGTATGTATATATATATATATATATATATATATATATATATATATATATATATATATATATATATATATATATATATATATATATATATATATATATATAATTTATGCATTTACATTAGTCCAACAAACTCATCTTTGTACTCCACTGTTTTACATCAATGGACAAGCATGTAATTTCTTTTATACTTTTTTGGTGTGTGTGTGTGTGTGTGTGTGTGTGTGTGTGTGTGTGTGTGTGTGTGTGTGTGTGTGTGTGTGTGCTATGTAATTCCTTAAATTGGTTTACACACAGATACTACAACACTACAGATAAGAAATTTGAGAAAGGCTATGCTCACGTATTGTCAGCAATATAGCTGAAGTTTGTAGGTCATACAATTTAGAAGAAAGGGCCCCTGACCGAAATCATATGAGCAAAATTTCACAAACCAGAGCTACCTGGATTACCTGTAACTCAGACCTACTAGCATACAACTTCTGAAATTAGGCACAAACCAAAAAAAAAAAATAATAATAATTAGGGAAAGAAACAACATTAGGGACACTTTAGAAATACTGATAATGTTAACTTAGAACCTCTTAAAACAACATCTAGTTTTAGTATGAAAGCAACAAAGTTTTAAGCAAAACATGCAGGTGGTCCTAAAAACAGAGATGACTGAGAGGTATGCACACCTTATTGCATAATATAAATAAATTATTTTTAAAGGGTGCTGTATCTTACATACCTTATGTTTGGCTATACCTATGTTTATCTAGAAGGACTTATTAGGAGACATCAAACTGTCTGACAGATAGATTAGCAGATGGAAATAAGCATGCTATAGCACAAACGAACTCAGACTGGCAAAGATGAATCATAAGAGCAAAATGAATTATGACTGTTGACTAAGTAAGGTGTACAGTAACAAATGAAACATTACTTTCAAAATATGAGGACAAAGCAGAAACCATTATGTGCCAGCACAATCTACGTTAGTACTGTAAGTTATAAACATGGGTTAGTGAACACTTCAGATGTTTTCAGTGCAAGGCCCTAAGGCAACCTTATTGTGACCTGTCATTTTCATTGTATGACTAAAACGACCAAAATGTTGTAGAAATTACAATATGGGCTCTTTCATTTGCTTTTATTTGAATACACAAGGCTGTTTTAGAATATATCCAGTATCCAAATTTGACTTATTGAAAGATTATTCTTCCGGCCCCTGTTCATATTGTATAAATGTTTCACAGCATAAAATGTAAAAATCATTGAGTAACTCCTCACCTCTTGCATCCAGCATAAAAAAGTAATATTACACCAGAGGAGAAAATATCATGTTTCCAAAAGGCTTCTGCCTTGATTTGAATCAATATATCTAAATTCCTGATTCCACAAAGTGAGAAAGAATTCTTTGTGTCAAACTTGCTTGAAATTTGATATAGCAGTCACTTTTACTGTAGATTGTTGTTTGTTGCAGTGCTGAAGAACAGAGACACACCTTAGTACAGCTTTTATCACATGGACTAATCTCATTACTATTATCTATTCCCAATTCCTCTTTTATAACAAAAAAAAAAAAAGAAAAGAATGAATGTAAGAGAAGTGCAGCCTATTTGGTTTCACTGACGCACTGTTTTTTTGTTCTGTCTTTGATCCTCTTCAGTTTCACTGAGACACAATGCATGAGGGAATGCCTGAAGGTTGCCTCTGATTTGTGCAGCGACAGAGGTGCAGATGATATGAGGCAGATGAAAAAGAATGCCATGAAATAAGGTGTAGTACAGTATGAAACTTATTAAAAACTGCAGGAGTGATTATAATGGCTCTGGTGAAAATTGCTGCAGAAGATGTGTTAAAGTGCCTGGCATACGCGTGAGAAGTAGTGCCTGCTGTGCAGCAAAATGAGCTCTAAGTTACTTGTCATCTGATTTAAAAACAAGTAATATCATGGCAATTCATTTTCAAGCTCTACAGTATTATTTAATGTTTAAAAAGGCCATAAATGGCACTAATTTATTACTAGAAAATGAAGTGGGTCTCTTAATATTACCAAATATTATTTTTACATTCAAAGGAAGAGTTCATTCACTAGACCTGGTTTTAACCCAGGAAAGGTTTGCAACTGCAGCTATTATTAATATTATTATTATTTTTCCTAAAGTTAAATCAGGTTTGCTTTGTTCTTGCAAATTATAACAGTATATGAAATGAAGAAGGCGAATGGTTGGTTGAAGCTAGATGCATGCACATGAATTACGTTGGGGAAACATGAAAAGTGGGTGCAGTATTGCAGATAACCTTTATAGTGCAAGTTCAAATAGTGCAAAGCTTCAAAATACACAGGTGCTTCATTTCTGACATACATTGCATTGATTAATGTCATCTTTTCAATATTGTATAAACAACTTGGCAACTAAGGAAATTACATACATGTTTTAAAAATGAATGGAAAATCCAAATACCTGTTATACAGAATTCAGTTCCTGTTGGCAGGATTATAGTACTGCAGATTCAGAACAAACTGAGAACAAATAATTTCTTTGCAGTAGAGGATATCATCTCCAAACTGCTAGGCACCGCTATGATGCTTGTCTTTACATATTCAACCTGCAACTGTAGATCCTATAAACAAAGCATTTTTCTTATTAAAGCAATGTGTTCTCATTTTTGTAAACTACTACTACATAATACACATTATGGAATAAGAGATTACTAACATTTTCACTTTCACAAATAACCTTCCTGCCTTACTTATTTATTCACAAACACGTTAGAATGCCCTATTACTCAACAGATACACAAAAGCTCTGTTTCTCTTCTCTGTGATGATCCCAGATGCTTTGATAGCTAAATCAGTTTTAGGATGTAGAAACAGAATATTCAATTGTTTTCTCTCCACAGTAAATACATTTTCACTTTATAGGCATGAAGCTATCACCTACCAGTGCAGACATGTAATTGGGAAGAGCTGTATTAACGCATGGTTTATTGTTATCATTAGCTGGCACTGTATTAGAAATTACTAAAGTGCTTCTGCTGAAAGGACTCCCATGATGGCTGCACATTGTGTAACAGCTTATTTCTAGCTCTCCCAGTGTGAAAACAGAAACTCTGCACAGAAGGCCAATAACAATTCTGCAGCTGGTCTTCATGTTTTCATGGAAACAATCTGATAAAGAAAAACTGACTACAGTCTGGTGGAGAGTGATTGGCTTAGAAAAAAAAAAGAAATAGGCTAGGAGATAATATTTTCTAAAAACACTCAGGGGGGTTTCCAAGGTAGATAATTTTCTTTTAAAGCATTCAGGGGCTTTCCCAATGTAGTTAATGTTCTCTGAAAGCAGTCAGGTTTTTTTCCAGCTGGGAGAGATATAGAGCTAAGATAAAACCAATCAGCACTTAGTAGAGGTACACTCTGCACTATGCGTCTTAGCATGGGTAACCTTTAGGTTAACTGAAGTCTATGAGTGTGTCTGTCAGTTTAGGACTTCTGTCCCTATTAGGAGGGTAAAACTTCAGTTTTTGAAGGTGTTCATAGTTTTGTGTGTTAGTATTAAGTTAATAGGTTTTAGGAGGGTATTGGGGGGTTGTTTGTTTTTAGTTTGAGGGCTTTCAATAAAACACAGAGTTTTAAAATATGTGACATAGGCTCAAATGGCTATGACAAGAAACAACTGTATAAAAGTACAACCTGCCAAGCAGTATATGCATGTAACACAAAAGCTGGAACTAGACATTTATCAAAAAAGGTGTTATACATAAAAGGTGGGAATAATAACTTTGTAATACAATGATGCTTTCTGTAATGTCTTTAAATGTCAGTGGTCTCATAGATAAATACAAAAAAGAAAGACTAGTGAATTATATTAAAAAATGTAGAATGCATATAGCTATGTCACAGAAGACACACTTTGAAAGAACTAAACATGTGAATTTGATAAAGAAAGGATTTCAGGATGGTTATTCAGTGGAATACTTGGCACAAAACAAATGAAGAGTACTTAAATTAATTGCAAGATGAGCTCCAGTGGTGATAGAAGAGGATAAAAAAGATAATAATGGCAGATTTGTAGTGCTAAGGGTCCACTGGCAAGGGAAAGGATTACACTGGCATTTATTTACATTCCACCTAAAACTGCTATAATAGAGCTTAAGAAAATTCTGAGAGAAGTAATCAGTTACTTATCTGTGCAAACTGTAATTTGATTTGCAGTGATGAAGATGTGTCTGGGGGTTGCAGAAGGGAAAATATAACAAAGGAGGGTAGATTTTTGAATAAATTTATGAAAATATTTGGCATGGAAGATGTGAATTCAGTAATAGGAGTTCAGAATGAATTTACATATTATTCCCTGAGATATAAAACTATTCTAGGCTAGACAAAATTTACATTTCACAGGAACATGTGTATTTAATTGAAGGTCTTAATACTCACCCAGTAACTATTTCAGATCATGCGCCAATAATAGCTAAGTTAAAAACACAGGGTAATGATATAAAAATAAGACATTGGTGTTTTCCCACCTATCTGTTGAAAAGAGCAGAATTTAAGGAAGGGGTAGTGGAATTTATTCAGGAGCTGATAGAGGATAGAAATTTCTTCTGAAAATATAGCTAGGGAGTGGGATAAAATTAAGGTGGAGTTTAAAAATAGGGTGGAAATAAAAGAAATGGAGCTATGGTAAAGAAGTAACAAGAATTATTTAGAGGGTCTGACAAAACATTGCAGAATAGGGGGAATCTCACAGAACAAGATGAGGATCAGCTGCAGAATGCTAGACAAAAATAAGAGATTACTTTGGTAATATGCATGAGTTTAGAAAGACTGCTGTTAAGCAACAGTTTTTTGATAGTAACACTTGAGCACAAAAACTTTTAGCACAATGACTCAGGCAACAGAGAGTATAGAGGGCTGTCACCAAACTTAGGGAGACTAAAACAAGAAAGGTAACAAGAGATCCTGTGGAGGTATTAGAAATATTTCTGAAATTCAGTGAGAGTCTCTATAAAGCAAAGAGCTATGAAAATCAAGAAAATATAAAAATGGAAATGTTTATTGAAGAATTAAATATGCCAAGATTAGAGGTAGATGAGGCTAGGTTAGGATAGGAGGAGATGAGATAAAATCGTGATATATAACCAATCTATAGGAAAGTCCCCAGGAATAGATGGTATTCCTGTGGAAGTTTGGAAGCTAGGAAGAAAAAAAAATTGACAAGATTTGGAAGGTTTTGTTTAACAGTATTTTAAGAGGAGGAGAAATACCAATGTACTGGAAGAAAGCAGTGGTAGCTGTAATACTTAAAGAGGTTAAAGATCCATCAGATCCAGCTTTGTACAGGCCCATCTCAATACTAAACCATGATTACAGAGTGTTCATGTCTAAAATGGCTAAGAGAATGGCAAACATAATGCGAAAACTGACAGATATGGATCAATATGGTTTTGTGGAGGGGAAGCAAACATTTGACAACATTAACAGAACATTGATGATCCAGAGGAAAGAAGAATGTAAGAAAATACCATTGTTGTTGAGGAGTCTTGATGCAGAGAAAGTATTTGACAGAGTAAGCTGGGACTTTATGAGCAGGGCAATGCAAGCATTTGCATTATCTGAAAAAATTATAAGGTTGATTAGGATATATGAGGGATCAGAGGTGAAAATTAAAATGTGTGGGGTCCTCTGATAATTTCTGTATGACCAGAGGAACCAGCCAGGGGTGTCCTCTTTCTCCTTTATTGTTTGCATTATATATAGAAGTATTGGCAAATAAAATAAGGGACTCAGAAATTCAAGGATATAATTGGTATGGAAGTTAAGAAAAGCTGGCTTCATTTGCAAATGATATTATTTTATACCTGACAAAACCAGAAAGAGACATTACAGTGTTGGGGAACATTTTTAGACATTTTCAGATCTTTTTGGGAGCAAAATTAATGAAGCTAAAATAAAGTCAATAGCAGTAAATTATTTACCCACACACAAATTGGTTCAGGAATATCCATATTTATGGGGACATGATAAAATGAAGTATTTAGGAGTATGAATTAAAAATGATTCTAGTGTGGCAGCTAAGGATATGTGAGAAGAGACTAAACAAAAGATAATACAAAAACTAAAAAAAATGGAAGCTTTGTTATATGGCTATGGATAATATGATACAAGCAGTTAAAATGTTTTGAGTCCCTTTAGTCTTATACACAGGTTAGGCATATTTTTATCAACCAGAGAAGAAGTTGTAGATAGCGATTAATAAAAAGCTGAAAGACATTATCTGGGAGGGGAAGACAACAAGATTCAAGTGGGATAAGATGATTCTTCCAGTAGAATAGGGTGGATTGGGTTTACCTAATTTCAAAGGATATTTCAGAGCTACACAGTTAAGATGCCTATACATAGCACAAGCAGAAAATTATATTTCAAAGTGGAAAGGGATGATGATAAAATGGGGGGGATTTTGGATGCAGGCCATAAAGGAGAATAGCATGCAGAAAATTATATTCATAAAGTAGCAGAAATTATTCTAATAGCTAAGCCAACACAGAATTGGAGAAAGGAGATTCTGCCGATAGGGATGACTGCATTTAGGGACATAGACAATAGGCAGGAGGGGGCTGGAATTTATTGGTGAAAACTGGCAAAGAAACCAAGGTATTGGAAGCAAATAAATAGAGAGGGAAAGATGACAGAATTGGAAGAAGCCAAGAATTTATTTGGACTGCGGGTTAGAGATTGCCTTCCCCATCAGATACTGATATCAGAGTATAGGCAAATAGAAAGAAATAGGGAGGTCCTAAACAAAAGAACAGCACTGGTAGAGTTTTTACGAGACTCTAGAACAGAAGCTGCCATTAAGAAAGGAATAATTAGTAGAGTATATAAAATATTGCATGATAACTATAAGAATCAATCAGAGGAGGTTAAAAAGGATTTGGAAGAGAGATTGGATAAGCAGTTCACAAATAAACAATGGGAGGATATATGTATGTCTCAAAAATATGCAACAAAATCTAGAAGATTTAGGAGTTTTGCCTGGAAATGTTTGAATAGATATTTCTATACTCCAAGTAGACTCCAAAGAATGTTTCCTCAGGCAGACAAAAAATGGTGGTGTGACAGGAAAGAAAGAGTTTGTTGGGAATGTGTTTTCCGGTGAGATAGCGGACTTTAGGGATTCCCTGTGGGATTCACTGTCAGAGGTGCTGGGTGGGCAGATTGGTCTGATGAGGGAGATGATTTTTCTGAGTTATAATACAGAATAAGAATTGCCTATGCATGGTAAGACCTTTTTGTGTCTAATCATGGTGGCTGCCAAAAAAGCAATTACTAGAAAATGGAAATCAAAATCTAAACCAACTGTACTAGAAGTAGTGAATATAATAAAAGAGATAAAACAACTGAAATTGAGATTGAAAAGTGTAGGAGCAAACTACATAGGAAAAAAATGGGAATTGTGGGAACAATACATACAAGGGAGGAATGAGGTTTAAAAGGAGGCAGGACATAAATGAGCTATGTAATGCCTGACTAAAAAAGATTGGGTAGATTATAAGTGATGTATAATGTTTGCAACTGAGAGTGTGTCAGTACGGTTTGTGATATAAAATGCTTGCAACTAGGATTGTGTCAGTGTGGTTTGTTTTCATTTATATAAATGTCTGATTGCCTATGTAGTAAGTGATGGTTTAATAAAGATGTTTCTTGTTTAAAAAAAGAAAAAAAAAAACAGGAATTTAATAATTTATGGGATGTTGTTAGGTTATATGATATATAGCAATGTATGTAAAATAAAATGTTTATGTTAAGTACAGTGTGATTATGTTTATATGGATGTAAATTTGCCTATGTCACAAGTGAGAATTCAATAAAGGTGTTTTGAAAAAAAAAATGCTTCTGATGAATGCTAGTAACACTGAATAGCTATCAGCATCAACCCCCGTTTTCCCCATTTACTACATGGGATCAGGGTGTCATCTCACCCAAATCCAATATTCACACCACTGGGTGGCTAGCCCTGATACTGTTAATCAGCAGATCCCTATCTGAAATCAGAGACTTGTAACTGCAGCTTGTAAAATAACATTTGATTTCATAAGAAGTGGAATAAGTGCTCTTTCATGGGGGCCATCACCACTTCTGCCCTTGATATGAAGGAGCCTTCCTACTCAGATATGTTAACTTTGAGACTGCTGTACTTCCAAGGCAGGGGGAAACTCCTATGTACAGCAGAATTTGATTTACTTAGTATCTCCCATGTAGCCACTTACAGTCTCATTACTAAAGATCACAATTATGAGTCTTAGATTTTCAGCAGGAATACAGATCAAGAGACCAAAACAATGAAGAATAAGCATTAAAACAGAATTTCTGCACTTCAAATAAAGTTTATAAAAGTGTACTAATAAGGATTGTGGCCCTGTACGGAGGTAAGGAAGTATTAGTATGCACTTCAAATAAAGCTTATAAAAGTGTACTAATAAGGATCATGGCCCTTCACTGAGGTAGGGCAGTATTAATACTGCACTTTAAATAAAGCTTATAAAAGTGTACTAATAAGGATTGTGGCCCTGTACTGAGATAAGGCAGTATTAATACTGCACTTTAAATAAAGCTTATAAAAGTATACTAATAAGGATTGTGGCCCTGTGCTGAAGTAAGGCAGTATTAATACTGCACTTCAAATAAAGCTTACAAAAGTGTACTAATAAGGATCGTGCCCTGTGCTGAGGTAAGGCAGTATTAATAGTGCACTTCAAATAAAGCTTATAAAAGTGTACTAATAAGGATTGTGGCCTTGTACTGAGGTACCAGGTTTATAAACAGTATAGTTAGTAGGATGTAGCTCATCAGATTTAGCAACTGACTCGAACGTGGCCTGCATTAGGAGGAGGAAGATTTTAATATATTCATTTGCCTTTGTTTTGGTATCCTAACGATGGTAAAATATGCAACAACAGTTACTGCTATGCATTAAGAATGTAGCAACCTTATACTACTGAGAAAATTTTAATTAGCCCATGTAGAGTACAGTCTACCCCTAAATGTGACTGCCTCTAAGAAAAAAATACTAAAATCACTTCAGAGCTCAGCACAAAAAAAAAAGCCAGTTCAGAACAGTCTCCATGCAATGTGAACATCACTGCCTTATACTCCAGAAAGCTAAAAGGCTATCTATTAGACAAACGGCAGATCTTTTGCTGGAATATTATATATTTAAACTTCTACATTTAGAAAACTTCCCCAGCTGCAAACTTGCATGGGAGATTCCTTCCTATACTCTAATAAATAAATTGCACACAGGAACAATATTGCAAACTTTCAGAGCTAACCTTCACCGAACAAAACACGGTCTTTTTATGTTAGGAACTACACGTTGGAAATTAACTAAATGCTGACTCAAAGATTTTACATCATGCCAAAGAAGCCCAATGCAAATTCTTCAAATCAAGACATATTGTACAGTTCCTCAGTAATCATTGCAGCTTCTCTACATAATCACATTATTTTTTTCATTATTATATTTTTATATCTTGAATCTCTTCCTTGTTTAAATTCCTCATCTCTTTTTGGACTCTTCCTCCTTTTATATTCCGTTTCTGTTCTGTTCCCCCTCCTTACTCCACTTTATTGTATATATTCTTTATTACCCCATCCTATATCTACACCGTTCACATATACCGACCATGCTTCGAGTATATTTTCACCATTCATATGTACCTTCATCCATTGCTTTATATAGTTGCATTCTGTATTGCTATAACCTTTTCTACTCTTATTTGTAATTATTTCACTGTTTATACATCTTGTATTTGTCCTGGATTGAGCCTAAAACTGGTTCATATGGATTCATTTGAAGTTCCATAGGTTCATAGGTACTTATTAGGCTATTGATCTGTGAGGATCTTAGGCAGTTCTGCCTTATATTCCCATGGTAATTTTTAACTCACAGATATGTGTGTATGAATAGCCCACTGTGGTCAGAACAAAGATATGCTGGGTCATTTACTTGTTGCCCCTTTCCATAAGAGACGTGGGTTTTAAACTAGTGGTGAATTTATGGTTTCCCATCCAGTCATTCCAATTTCACTTGACTAGAGTAAGAGAAGTACTTGGCTTTATACAGACTGGATGTTGGTTCCACACAAGACTTAGTCTCTGAGATACATATCAATCCCACTAACATGTCCTGTTTATGTTGCAAAAGAGACTGAAATCTCTGGACTGAGTGCTTACACTACCACTGGACTTGCAAATGAGAAATGGTTCTTACCAAATAAGGTCTGTTTTACATGAGGCAGAGGTCACCTCTTAGGTCACCTATTACACGAAAAGGGACCATATATTTTACTATTTAGGCCCTTGATTTTGTAGTGAGAAAGTGTGGTCATTCCAGTTGTATCAGCCATTTTGATAGATACACACCAGCAGTGGCATTATATTCACTGAGTTGCCTAATGAAAGCCACATATAGTGGAATGATTACATCCTTTGACATAGACGCCATACCTTTTGATATAAGCTGTACGATGAAACAATACTTACAACAGTGGATACCATGATGATCAAAGGACAGTTTGTTGTTGACATAGGTTCCCAGATTTCTGACTACAAAATAAAATTTTAGGGGTGAGTTGTCTATGTGATAAATACAAGGTGTTTTTTTTTTTTCCTGAGGATCCTATTATACATTTCTTGCTGTTTAGTTTTAGTCCATGGTTTTGATGCCATCTATTTATGTGGCAAAGCCCCTCTTGGAGTATCTTGCTGCCTCTGGGGAGTTCCAAGGTTACAGTCAGACATAGACCTTTAGTGTTTGCTTTGACATCTGAGAAGTAAATGTCAAACAGACTGGCCTGAGGAGTAAACCCTTGAGAACACTACTAGTGAAAGGTCTTTAGGGGGAGTTACAGCTGCACATACTAATTTCCTGGGATGTATTTCTAAATCAATATGTTATTTAATCAGTTAAATAAAGGTTTACATTTAACTGGGAGCATTTATTTATTATTTCTGAATGAGGGATGATGTCAAGCACCTTTGCGATCAATAGATATGCAGTGTACATATCGATTTGACCTAATCCATTCAGAGATCTAGGTATGCACTGTGTGTATTGATTTACCCTCATCCTTTGCAAGATCTAGATATGCATTGTGCATATTGATATGCCCTCATTCATTGCTTTAGTAATCTTCTCAAAGAGGTTGACCAGGTTAAGTAAGCAGGTGAACCCAAATTGCTTGGGTTAAGAGTTTGTAGGTTGTTTATGTTATGACATTAATTCCATGGTGATCCTTTACTTAGACATCCAGATTAGGCTGGTCAGGCTTATGGGTCTATAATTACTGTGGTCAGTTGATGCCCAACATTTGTCTAAGAGGATGATTGTTGCTTTTCTCCATCTATTTGGCATATAACCTACTTGGAGACTGACACTGAGTAGCCACTTTATGGGTCTGACAAGTCCAGTTTAAGGTTGACCAGCAGGAAGCCCTGTATGTTATAAACTCCATGGTAGCAGCATTTTTATCTTTGTATGGTGTCTTGAAGAATTTTTCTTGGGAGATTTGTGCAGGAGGTATAGATGCATGCATGTAATTTAGGAATATAGGAGGGGAGAGAGTGTGAATTTTGAGCTAAATGTGTTGACTAGTAGACTGGTTATGCCCTCTGTTTCTTAGTCCTTTACATCATTTACTATTAGTTCTGCACAGTGCTGGGCATTGTTTCTGATGTTTATAACATAGTACAATAAGCCTTTATGGTTATCTTGTGTCATTACTCTTTTTACCTTATATTTGCCTTTGATTGCTTTGATCAGGATCCAGACAGCCCTGTTAAGTTTATCAAGAGAATTCTAAGCATTTTGAGAGTTAAATTCTCCATCGAACTCAATGGTCCAATCTGAGCAGGCATTTTCTGTCCTAGGCCTTAAACCCTGTGACAGTATTCTAATTAGCATTAGAAACATGGAAAGCCTCTAGCAATTCCAATCAAAAACTATAAACTTCCTCAGTTAAAGCAACTCCCTCCTTCTTCTTCTCACACTGTCACTTAGTACTAATGTCATTCAGTATAACATTCCCATTCTTAAATCCCTTCCAATAAAATATCATCCTCTTCAATTGTAATTATCTTGTTGACACCTCTATACTCTATCAGGACATTCTCTGCCCACACAGTGCAAGTTTGTACATATAGTACCCTGAGAAAGCACTTCCTGGAAAAAAAGGGAAATGCATTCAATCCCTTTTGGCTGAGTCTGCAACCTATTAATATATTGGGGGTTCAGTTGTATGTGGACAGTGGATCCACAATGTAGCTCACAGTAAAAATCTGTTACGTTATTATTTAATATACTGCAATGTAAGTCCACAATCTACAGCTGATTTTCTGTGATGCATCAGCAGAGTCCATCAGGTGATAGTATGATTTTCTGCTGTCAATCATGTGCGGCACATTATAATGCAAGTAAACCAAGCAGAATCCATTCACAGTATCCTTATTAGAAACTTTACCCATAATACCTTCCCTGTGATTTCTCCATGTGAAACAATGTTTAATTTTTCCCTACTCATATTTTTACCAGTCCCATTACAGACTGCCCAGCTTTCAATGTAACTCAGTGTCAAATGATTTGCTAAAGTTCACAAAAAAAACTTAGACAAGCTTACTGTTAGCCATATACGTTTTCCAACCAAAGTGAATTAGTCTGTCAAGCTCTTCCTATACCAGGTCCATGTTTTTACCTATAGGCATCTTCAAATATTCAGCATCGTCCACAGCAGTTTATTTTACTCTGTGTTTTATTAAAGTTAAACTCACAGGGCAATAATACTCTGGATCATTATTATCATCTTTTTAAGATACTGATTCCACATACTCGGACAAACACAAGGGACTCTTATAGATAAAAACGATGGCATGGTCTACAGCTTGACTTTGACAGACACAGTAAACCTATGCTCTTGACAGTATATTTCTTTGCATTCTACATATCAGCATCCTTTCAAATACACTGTAACAGTAGTACTATCCATTCTTGATTTCAACATCATCTACAAATCTAGAGAATAGGTTTGAAATGTTCAGATGTAACTGTTTATGGTTTGCATTTACATTTTGATGGTGTCATGGCTTATTTATATCAGGTATATAACAGTCTTTGCATTCATTTCATTTTTGTTATGCAGTCATTATGTTGCATGCAAAATATTCATCCCATGTTAAGAAACATCAACAATGATACTCACTTTTACTGATTATGAAATATATCTTTGGCATTTACAGTTCTGAAACTAACATTTATATTTATTTTGCAAAATTCTCTTGGCCATTGTTAAACTAGCTATTGGCCCTACATACATGTTTTGTAGCTTGACTTAAAAGTGAATGTTAAAGACTAAGCATGTTGTGCGCGTTCCCATCTTCTGAACAGAAGAAACAGAGGTAATACAATTTGAAGGAAAAAATTCTGAAGCAGATCACAGAAATGAGTTGGCACATTTGAAAATAGAAACAGATTTGAAAAATGTTTGACAGGAAGCTGTAATGAAATAAATTCAGGATAATAAAGGATTGTGCATAGCTAATAAAGCAGTGAATGCTTGTAATTCATTATAGAATTGATTTAAAACTGGTAAGTCTCTCAAACTTGTCATTTGAAAATGTAATGCCACCTTTGAACTCTGGGTTGCAACTAATCCTAAAGACAACCATATGGCTTTCTTCAGATGTATTAATAAGCTTAGAAAACCAGCAATTTTGTACTGAAATTGCTTCCAGTGATATCTCCTTCAGTGACTCCAAGGACATTGCAAATACTCTTGCAGACAAATTCTCTTGTAACTTCACTCCACCCACCCTTTTACTCTGTCTCTCCTATTCCCTATACACATCACCTCGTGATATTAATTTGGAACAAGTTCTTTTGGCACTTCCCAAAATTGAAAGTACTACTTCTGTGGGTCTTGACAATGTCCCTAGATGCCTAGAAAAACCCTTCACTAACTCTTCAACCTTGATTTCTCTACTGGCTATGTACACAAGGTATTGAGAATGGCAATTGTGATGTCCTTGCATAAAGGTGATCCCTCAACTGACCATGGAAATTACAGGCCTATTAGTCTAACTAGTATTGTTTACTAGGATTTGGAACATATTAAAGCTGAACTAATAAACAATAGCATAGGTGATCATATATCCCTGGATGCACACTAGTTAGGCTTTCTGTAACACAGATTATGCCTGCTGAGCCTGGTTGACTTCTTTGAAATGTTTACTGAGGCCAGAGATAAATGAAATACAGTACAATTTGCTTATCTGGATATTGATAAGGCTTTTGGCACTATTTCCCATGCCAGGAGTATTAACAATTGCTTTTAACTCAGCATTAACCCATACATTGTTTGCTTGATATTAATTGTCTGTTTGTTTGAAAGAATGGTTGCCATTACGTTTTATGAGTATTTGCTCAAAAGAGGAAAATGTCACAAACGGTGTCCCATATGGCTGTGCCGTATACCACCTCCTCTTTTGTATGTATTTCTTTGCTATAAGTGTCAGGACTAAGGGACTATGGACAGATATGTTGAATACAAAATGTGGAGTTATCAAATCATATTTTGATACTCGAATTCTGTGTCACGGGCCGGGCAAATACATCTTGGTGCACTAACCATAGACTTAACTAGAACACAGAGAAATGTAGCACAGTTTCCTTCAATGAATATAGAATCGCTATTTTTTTACTATACAGATAGGAGTACATTAATTTTGAAACAGTCATCAGGGACTTGGGAAAGTTTGCTGATACCAGATTTGCCTTTGAGTACCATGCCTCCACCGTTGGTTAGAAAATCTTCTACCTTGAACAACTTTTCCTTCACAGTATCTCCTTAAGGTCCAAGAAAATTAAAGTCTCACTTTATTCATCCCTGATTAGGCCCATAATTTAATATAGTGGATTCTTCAATATGTACCTCAGAAAACACCTACAACAGCTTGAGATGCCATATTGTTTCCTCGTCTAAAAAGATGTCAGCTCTCAGGATCCTCAGCTACAATTGTAGACTATATGCCCTGCCCATCTTTTCAGTGTCAGATACATGAGGGGTTGATGTCTGATTATCCTTTTATACTACAAATGATCCGGTTTGTTTTGGATTCCTTCACCTAGATAGAACAAGTGGTAAATCAAACAGCCACTCTTAAGAATGAAATAAAAACCTACCATGTTTACAGATACCAAAGCCATCTTGTCCCCACTGTCTGGTGTTGTTTGTCATTATGCCTAAAGAAGAGTACTTTTCTAGGTATCTTTAAAAACGAGTCTGGATTACTAGATGGATGACTGCAGAGTTTTCCAAGGAATTTGTCGTGAAAGTCTGCTTAAGGCAGGACATTGTTAGACTTCCACCAGTACTGGATGATGTGGTTGAACTTCATGATGGTCATCTTGGCCGTAAGCTTAGTAAGAACCTAGGGAGACATGAAACTATGAAGACAGAAGTTTCTCCATGTTTAACGGTACACTGGTGCAATTGAGGGCAGTAACAGAAAGGTAGAAGTCTAACCACAGAATTTATGTACACACCTGGATGGGCTTCTCTGACGTAAATCTTCTTACAATAGTTATACATGTCTGTAAGTTCTTATTTGTGCACCTTGGCACTCTTATATACTTTGAAATGAACCAGCTCTGCATTTTTAATACTATTTAATAGATCTTATATGTGTAGAAATATGAGTTAAACATTACTTCTTAGGGACATTCCAGATTCATTCAATCACAGGTTCATTGCGTGTATATTTTCACAGCATGTTTTACATATTGTTTATTAACTTCCAGTATTGGAAGATTATTGATAACTAGTGTGCATTCATCACCACAATACAGGTAAATCGATCTATAGTGTAACTTTAATATGACTGCAATCTGACACTTTAGAACTGAGCGGTAATGGTATGCAAAATGAATGAGTTCCATGCAGAAGCTTGATTCTATCAGGCTCTTCCTGCAAACTGTGTACTTCTGATTAACAGACAAAAACAATGAGTGACTCAGTGCTGCCTCTGAAAACTGACACTTGAACACCCTGCTTAGAGAAAAAAGCTGTGCAATATACCATAAAAAGCAGGCTTTTGTGATTAGGAAAGAGCATATAGAATAAGTAGATGTTAACATCCCATAATGTATTATTCTGAAAGTGACACCCACTTTTTAACATATATATTGAGAAGTAAGACATAATTCCAATATGTTGCCATACAATTCCAATTTTTGTTTTTAATTTTAACTTATTCCC
Source organism: Protopterus annectens (assembly GCF_019279795.1). Classification (NCBI taxonomy): domain Eukaryota; kingdom Metazoa; phylum Chordata; order Ceratodontiformes; family Protopteridae; genus Protopterus; species Protopterus annectens. Next base: position 406,590,822 of record NC_056728.1, read on the forward strand.
TGAGTGCTCCTTGTTTATAAAGATTCATGCATTTTGCATACACACACACACACACACACACACACACACACACACACACACACACACACACACACACACACACACACACACACACACACACACACAATGCTTGTACAGTTGCAGGCATTCTCTGACCTCCGTAGTGCCATCATTGTTTTACTTAATATTAGTCAGTCAATGCTTGCTGTATTTAGGAATGGAAATAAATCATGCACATCTAATATGCTGTCAGTAGTGAAAGTAAAATGACATACACTATATTTTAACTGGTACACCTGAGAATATAAACTATCTAGTCCCCAAAGGCAAATCTTTCCATCATAAAAATGTCACAATAGTAGCTGAAAAGATATTTAAGGGCATATACATCTATATACACATGCAGAAAAATCAATAATAGCAATGTGAATGTGTGGGGGTGGAGTAAGCAAGGAAAGAAACTATCTGAAAACTGCATATACATTTAAACTGCTTATTCTAGAAACTGCATTGCAACTGATGTTTTAAGTGCTCTGCCCTGTTCTACTGGCTACAGTAATGTCAGCAAGTTTTGGGCCCAGATCAGCATCTTTAAATTATTAAATGGCCCTCTGAGGACTTGCTCGACTTATCAAATCTACCAAAAAAAAAACCAGAAAAACAGTTTAAAACTATGTGCATTAGTGTGGCCTTACTGGCTTTTATTTAAACAGAATTGCCTTGTCTCAGTTTATTATGTGGCTTAGTACTTAAATAACAATTAACCATGATAAAATGGTTACATAAATAAGAAGTTTTGTATGGTTTAGAAATACCTTGGGATGCAAATGCAGTATAAACAGCGTAGCACCGTACATCACAAATTATTACATATTCATCATATGTGACCGAGCATGAATCATTTATAAATGTTATAAGGAATTAGGCACACATACATGTTTAATCCTGCACTTGATAAGGTCTTAACAATTAAATTTTACAAATGCAGTATAAACAGAGCAGCACCGCACATCAGAAATTATTACATATTCATCATACGTGACCAAGCATGAATTGTTTATAAATGTTATAAGGAATTATGCACACATACGTGGTTAATCCTGCACTTGATAAGGTCTTGACAATTAAAGTTTTACGTAAGCACATTAACACAATGTGAAACAAATATTTACTGTTAGTAGAATTTGAAATGTTACTTGAGTAAAACATTTCATAGTAGTAGTTTTTAGAACATTTTGTACCATATGGTTGTTTATAAGAAGATGAAATCAAACTCGTAGTTAAACCACTGATTCATAATGTTGATTCATCAAGTTCAGCAAATAAAAAAAATATCCCTGTAATTAGAAATATCACTGTTTCTTGATAGTGTGTCAGTGCTGCTGGTAGGTGTACTATACACGGTTCTGCAACTGGACACAGGTTCTTCTTTGTTTATAAAACAGCATCTTTTAATGATGGACATAAAGAGTCAGAAGAGTTCTTCTGAATGCACAGATTAGGGTATGTAGTGTGGCATACTTGCATCAAGGTAAGAAGAGCATGTGGAAAGTTATACATACATAAATATTACAGTTAAAAATGTACATGTAAACATTCACCATGACATGTTGAACATTTATTATGTATATATTGACATACAGTACATTGAAAAAGGGAACAAACCATATTCAGCTCACATTTGTCTGAATTGTGGTAGTGTTATGGGAAGGGCTTTTTTAAGATTAAGATGCACATTAGGGTTAGGGGGCAGGGTTAGTTTAAGCACACATTACAAAGGTGGGAAGGGGGGATTCACCTCCCTGCTCCAGTTTAGTAATCTGTCCTAACCCTAACCATACCCTTAACCATAACATGTATATTAACTTTAAAACAGCCCATCACATAACTTGGAACAAAGACTGGTGTAAAAAGAAGTAGCTGCTGTGAAGGTATATTTTTTACCTGCTCTAGCACTGAATCTCAAAGGATGGGGAGGCAATTAGTATAGTAATTATACTAAGACTGTTCTTGTGTGCCTTTAGGTTGGATTTAATTTGGCGTGACAGCATACAAGAGGCAACCTTCTTAGACTAGGGTTCTTTGTCAAAGACATCCATTTGTAATCTTTAATCTTATATAGCTATAAATAAGCAGATGTGATGACTGAAATAGGTAATGTGAGCAGTGGTAAAGCTGGATAATCAGTGCTGAAATAGTCAGACTAGAACATCACAACTATCAAACCATTATTATTATCATTACAGCAGTAACATCACCTTTATAAATGTCATTTAATTAAACAAAAGTATGCTGCTTTATGTGTTTAATGTGCTACATATGCAATATTCACAGTAACTCAATACACAAAGGACATAGATAAAGATAAAGTGTAATGAAATCCATACAAGAGTGAACAATTACATTTTATGTCTAACACCAGTGGAATAAAGTAAGCCTTAAAACAAATGCTGTGCACCTATGCTATTGAAGTGTATCACATGCGTGCACAGTACTTGAAATACATATCTCTGCTTAAATCTTTCAGTGAGAACACACACTGATGTTATAATCATTTCCTTTGTACAACTGACTGGCTTACTGATAAGACTTGCTCAGGTAATCCCATTGTAAAACACTTATAACCACTATTAAACAGTGACAATGAGAATACCCGGTTTTGCTGATATTTAACAATTATGGCTTCATACCTATGGTTATTCTGCACTAGTGACACATACACCCACCATCTGCAACTGTTAGGAGGTATTTATTAGTGTACTCATTTGTCTCCTGTTTATGGTGGCACTTAAGACATAAGAAAGTCAGATAAGTCATTCTGTAGAGGAAACCAAACTTGAATTTCACATTGTTATTGAATGGTTCACGTGACAAGTAATTTTTTGTCTATATAATTCACTGCTAAAATATGTTTGAAAGTTTTCCCCCCTTGGAACATGATAATATAAACAGGGTAGTTTCCCTGGTAATGTAAAAATAAATAAATAACAGGAAATTAAATTTTAGTTTAGGGTGCCACCATGCTTTATCTCTTGCATGACCCACAAATTGTGCCTGTATGGATAAAAAGAACTAGGAGGGAACCATGATTCTTTTCTCAGACATGTCAATAAATATGACACATACAGGCTTCCTTATTTTGTCTTTGTGCATGCTTATAACCATAGACTTTATATATAATAGGTCACGGTGTGAATCCTTATTGGAATCCTTCTTTGGTGTTATCTTTTTTGTAGTTATTTGTGTTATTTATAACATCAAACCATGTTTTACATAGTGCAATGCTTCCCTGAAATAAATCATTCTTTCCATACTATAATGCCTTCTAGGAGTATGAAACACATCTATCTGTCTATCTGATTATGAATAACCTCTGAGCATGCAGCTACCAAAATGCATTTTTAAAGGGGGGCAAGCTCCCCTGCACCCCTATACCCTCTGATAATTATTTATTCTAACTTCAAAATCTCACAGTCCCCGGTGATATTCTCTAACCTCTGAGACTGTTGATCTTGTACACCTGTTGATTATCTGTTTTCTGGACAATAGTGTTATATATGTAAACACTTAACAGAGTAAATAAAACTAACTTTGGTAATGCAGATTATTATTGTGCAGTGATGCCAAAATTCATTAAAAATAAATGAACTAGTTAGTGCCTCTGCTGGGATCATGCTACAGTGAAGAGCTGAGCACATCAAGCTGCACCCTGTTTGTCTGTCGACATGGCTGTTTAGAACTAGCAGGTTAAAATTATATGCTGCTAATGCTTTTTATCCTGTACCCTGACTTTGTTTTCCACAGTTGCTTACTGTATGGAAGTCCCTTAAGACATTGCTGCTGGGCCACACTGAAAAGTTACACTTTGGTCTAGTGACTTTACCCACTTAAAAAACTAAACTAAACTAAAATAAAACAAAAGTTATCATATACTTTGAGCAGGTTTTTAGCTCCTTTAAATGATCAGAGGTTTATGGAATCAAATTAACAAACTAAACTAAACTAAAATAAAACAAAAATCATCATATACTTAGAGCAGGTTTTAAGTTCCTTTAAATGATCAAACGTTTATGGAATCAAATTTCTTGTTACCCACTTAACAACCTAAACTAAACTAAACAAAAATAAAATAAAACAAAAGTCATTGTATACTTAGAGCAGGTTTTAACTTCCTTTAAATGATCAAATGTTTATGGAATCAAATTTCTTGATGCTGTAGCAGCCATAACCAATTTTACTGAGTAAGACATATGTTTGATGATCATGTTTCTGTCACAATCAGTTTTGATAACTGCAGCTAGTGTAATATACCTTGATATGCTTCACAGTGCTCACAATCTCCACATGTTTGCCAGATAAATGGGACAGTAATTAATGTGATTTATTGTTCTTAATCTGGGCATCTGGACTGCAGTTGCACTCTTCCAGAGCACTAATACTGCAGAGTCCTTGACTGACCAATTAGAGTAGGAGACTGCTATAATAAAATAGCAGCCATATATTTAACTTGGAAATATGCTATTTCACAACCTACATTGACCAGGTGCTCTATGTATGAAAACAATGACAACACGAAGCTGGATTATTGGTTGTTTTTTTATGTCTTCTTGCTCTCCTGAATTCCTTGCAGCCCTACCTCCTATTAATCTTTTCGTTACCTCCGTTGCCAGTGCTAAAGAAAAAAGGCAGTGGGAGGCAAGAGTCCATCATCATAGGCCATCATCCCATAGGGAGTCAGTCGATTTAAGCTTCTTTTCACAACCCTTCCCTTCCTTGTCCAAAAGAAGCAATGCCATGCCTGCTTCATGCAAACCCTTGCATACACACATGCTCGTTCAGTCCTCCTGTGCTGAGCTCGACAGGAGTTCTTTCCTGGGCAGACATGTACCCCAATACCTCGCCTTCTTGCACTGAGTGTATGTCTGTGGCCTAACTCACAGACATCAGTCTTACAACATGATGTATGCTAATACCTCCACCAGCAGAGGTGAGCCACAACAACATGTCGACATCCATCCCTCCACTGCCTGCCCCCACATTGCCCTGCAATCTAATTTAAACCTAACCATCTAGATCATCATGAGAGTTTTTATATATCTGTGAATATGATCAGGCTTTACTCTCCAGTTCATCATTCAGATACGTTATTTTATTGTAACAGTCACTGCTGTAGACAATTTCACATTAAAGTTGCTGCTTCTGCCTAGCTTTGTTGATTCAGTCTGAATTTTTGTAATTCCTAACACCCTAATGCATCCATCCATTCTCAACCCTTTTTTCCTATTTCGCACATGGGGTCAGGGTGTCACTTCAGCAGTGACAATCATCTCATACCAAGGTTTACACCACCAGGTGGCTAGCCCTGTCTTCAAAGTTCATCCGTACCACTAACTTGCATGCACACTCACACTTACAGTCAGTTTAGAATGACCAATCCACCTACTGCATGGTTTTGGAATGTGGGAGGGAATGAGAACACCAGGAGGAAATCCATGTGACTGCAGACAGGACATGCAAACTCTGCACAGAAGGTACCCCTGACAAGAATCGAACCAGAGAACCTCTTGCTTTGAGGTGACAATGCTCTACCACTGTGGCCACCCACCTAAATTAGTGATAAAATAATTTGATTTCATTTTAGCTTAGAACAGTTCCTAACTTATGACAGTCTGTAAAATTATGTATGACATCTTTCATCCAATTCTTTGTTTTGATTTTCTGAACAATAGTTAGAATACTCCAAATAAGTAGAAATTGAGTTTTAATTGCACATATAGGAACCGTGGTATTACAGAATGTCAAATATTTTGTCTATATAAACTTTTACAACAGTAATGCCTGGGAAAATGGTAGAAATTTCAAACAGAAAACTTTTGGGAAAGCAAATACATAAACTATATGTTACCAGTCTGCTTACAGTAATAACTTGGTTTACTATCAATATTGCAAAAGGCTAAATAATTTCCATTCGCAATATCGAAGTAAACCATCAAAACTTGAATCTCGTCTGCATCACAACATTAACCCAAATGATTGACACATTTGAGTTGACATTTTCATCAAAAACATCACGTGATACCTGTATAGGAGCTAATGTAAATCAAACTCCCATATGACATATCACGTTTTTTGCAGGGGGCAAGCCCTGCTAATAATATATTCCAACTCTGAGATCACACTACAGTGGGGATATGGATGAATTTCCAATCCCCACTGTACCACTACCTCTGTACAGTTTGTAGAACACATTAAGGTAAATGCACTACTGCATCCATATAAGTGTGTTCTACTATCCCATACACTTTACATTCTGTGAATGACAATCTGATTTTTGGCAGCATACAGTTCAACAGGTTGTCATTCACAGTATTGATAGTAAACCTAATATCTTACATCTCTAAAAGCTTATGTTGTAATTTTTAAATATCTTTTCAATTTTATTTGGCATATGGAATGTCCTATGTAAAAATTTCCATGAAAAACATTTCCAAAATATTTTTTATGATGACATCAAGATTGTAGATTTCTGTTCAGTATGCATTATTTATGTTTATTTGTTAGGAAATTATAATTCACTGTAGTCTAGATATGTGACATTTTCATATTGTCTAGATAGATAAGGTACAATTCACATTGCAAATTGTCTACATAGATAAGGTACAATTTACATAAGCTAATAAAAGTGGGCATTTTTTCAATACTGTAAGAATGGAATAATTAATGATATAAACTAATATTCTGTAGTATTAGCCAGTCATTCAAGTTTAAATCATATTTATACAATCTGCCATTGCAATTTAGAAAAAAAAAAAACTATAAGATCATTGTACCTTAAACTTAACAAGTATAGCATAATTTTCAAAAAAATCCTAGAGCAAGTTGACTTAGAAAAAATAGAACAGGACAATTTATTTTCTTCAGCTTTTTATTGAAATTTTAAATTATTTTAATAGTTATATTTATGTAAATTGACATTACAGATATTCAGTTATAAAAACACATATAATTATTTGTGTATGCATAACATCTCACTATCTAAAATCTGTATAGACTGTATTAGTGTTTTTACGGGTGTGTCTAAATAAAATTTTCCATCAGTTTGTTTCCATCTCACACTATAGTATAGGTCTAAATAATGAGTAATTGTTTTAAACATTGAAGCTGAAATACAGATTTCATTTTCTGGGAAAACAATCCATCCTTGCTCCCAGGACTCAATGTAATGCTAAAAGAAATTGTGGGACTATTTGAGTATCATGAAACTACAAAAAGTATGTTCAAATCTTTTATCTAGTCTTTTGGAGGGAGATACTGCAGATATTTCTATTAGATACAAATTATTTGGGATCAGTATCATATAAACATCTATCTGCCTTCAAATGAGAATTCCATCATATTATAATGGGTAATTGTCATCTTAATATCTTTAATTATATAATTAATTAATTCATTGTATTATCACAGTTTAAATGTATAGTTTTGCTTAAGTTCTTAGGTAACATTTACTTCAAACTTTTGAATTTATGTTTATCCCAGTTAATGTAATTGTGTTAGTGTATTGTCAACATCCACTATGAGTATCACAATGTCATCTGTAAATAAACTGAATTTTAGAGTCGCATTTCCTACTATTTTTAAAATTGTCAATATTTTTATTTAGGCTAATAAAGAACCCTAAAGGCTTTACAGCTAATGTGAAAGGTAATGGATATAAATGGCAAAATTGTGTTGCTTCTTTCATGATTTTTATTTATTATAAAAAAAAAATACCTGTCAACATAAGAAGTGGAATTGTTGTATAGTAAATGTAATATTGTATATAGTCATCTAGAAAAGCAAATATTTTCAATGTTTTAAATAAATAAATCCAATCAATAGATACAAAAGCATTTTCATGGTCTAAATCTATTTTAGCTGATTTTATATTATTGTGATTAGCATAATCAGTTACTGTAATTAAATATTTAATATTATTGCTTATTTATTATAAAACCTGTTTGATTTTCCTCTGTTAGAGAAGATAGTATTAATTTAATTAATATGAATTAATTGACAAATATCACAATATATATCAAGAAGTGAGACAAAAATTATAAAAAAATCTACTGTTGAAACTTTAGCTTATATTTACATTGGCATAGTTAATACATATTTCCATGAAGGTAAGAGTAATTCTAGGTTTTGTATCAAAGTGGATACCCTTTCTTGTATATTAACAATGTCTTATAGGAAAGTTTTGTATATTTCAGGTATAAATCTATCTATTCCCAGAGCATTGTTATTTTTCAGTTCTTTAATTTATTCCAAAATGTCTATTAAGGTTATTGGTGTCATTAGTATTTTGAGGTCATCTTTATTTTGTTTCAATGTTGTGTCTTGATTAAAACATTGCAATTAAGTTTCATCTATCATATCTGATTCTTTATTATTTATACATTCATAATGTTTTCAAAATATATCAGTATGGTATCTGTCCTTATATCTAGTACTTGATTATTACTAGGCACAAGCCAACAGGCAGCTGATTTGGTAGATCATTTCTATCCCTTTCTATGAGGGTCTGTGAGCCAGATATGGTGCACTTACAGTTTTTTATCCAGATTGTATTTAAAGAATTTTAGGGAACTACTTTGTTTGTTATAAATAGGAGGCCTATTCAAGAGGAAAGGAATTATTTGGGAGCAATCTCTATCCCATCAGCAGGTTTTATTTATGCCACCGCAGGCATTTAAGTGCTTTCTATAGGTGTTTAATGTACTAGAAATTTTCTGAACATGTACAAGGTTGCTCAGAACAGATTCATTAGATTCCTTGCACGCTAGGCAGAGGTCACCCTAAGCAGTCTGTACACAATAGAAGAGAACGATCTTTAAGGTAGTCTGCAGATTTCATGCAGTTAAGGTCCTTAATTTTCCTAGTCAGGAGTGGTCATTCAAGCTGATTCATGTATCAAAGCATGTATTTGACATGGGAGCACATATTCTCTTATTAGTTGAATAAATGAGGAGTAGAGATGTATGATAACATCTTTGCACGTGGAAAATATGCCTTTGCAAATAAGAAGGGGTTACATGGAACAATTTCGAGATGAGTATGGATATGTGGTGGTCTAACTAGACTTCATTAAAAGTGTCCAGTTCCATGGCAACAGTGCCAGTTTTAAGGATAATGTCATTTATTTAATAGGTAAATGAACAGGCATGTTTCAAAGGAAACAAACAAAGGCTTATTTACATTTAACTTCAAGCGATGATGTTGACACCATTTGTTTGTATGTGTGAGCCCCCTACTGAAAGATTTAGGAGATCTTCAGAGACTTGATGATAGTTCCAAGTTTGCAGTCATCATCAAACTTGTTAAGCCAAAGGTCATTGATATCAGCTTTGACAAATTAGAATTATATTCCAAATAGGAGTGGCCCCAGTACCAAACCTTGCAGAGCACCTCTAGTAGCAAGACTATTAAATGAGAGTGTCTTGATGAGACAGTTTGCTAAACAGTGGGATAAATAAGGGCTAGCATTTAATTTGACACAATTGTCTATAATGCCATAATTGTTGATGATATCAAAGGCATTGGACAGGTACAAATATGATGTGTGTATTGGTTTACCATCATCTAAGGTCTCAGTGGCATTTCTGAAAAAATATATATTATTAAGCTGGCATGATCTCCACTTTACAAATTTAAACTGTTTTTTAGACAAGGGATTGTATGTTGCTACTGTCCTGTTTATGAAGCCTATAATAATTTACTCCATAGACTTACAAATAGCATTTGTAAGATTTATTAGTGATGCTTATTGGTGTAAAGTTAGAAGTAGGGGCAACCGCAGCTGGCACAAATCCAGTGGAAAGGTTAAGCTTTAACAGACTCAGTAGTTGCTAAGTGAGCCAATGCCCTGGTATATTATCAGGCTCCTAAAAATAGGTCCTTTTCACTCTAAATCATCATTCAGCACTTGGTTATGGAAGATTTGGGGGAATTTAAACATGATATCATGAGGAGGGTGATGAGGTGGTCATGGCAGAAGTCTGAACTAAATTTATATGCTAATACGTTATCTTCAGGGGATGAGTGGGTGGTGTTGCAATGTATCATGTCAGAGCAATGCAAGATATTGTTGATTCATAATTATTCTTACTAGAGGTAAAATTTCCAGTTAATTCTTAGCCTTGGTAAGTTAGATTTTGCTTCTAAATTCTTTGCTTTATTTATTAAGTTTAATTTTGGAGAGTAGAGTTTTCAACTTGTTCAGAAGGAAGATGAGTTATTTTTCTTTTTGTTATAAGACTTGCTTTTGCCAGAATTCTTTTTTAACACCTTTATTAAATTAACACTTAAGCCATAGGCAAACATAGATTAACAGAAAAGAAAATAAACCATTTAATGTTTCCATTTAAATATGATATACATCACATGTATTTTCTTTGCTACTATCATCAGACCAACATTACAAATAATTGTTGAATTACTACCTTCCCTTAAACCTCATGTATTGTTCCCACAGTTTCCAATTACTTCTATGTAATTTGCTCCTTCCATTTTCTAAACATCCATCTTCCAGTTATTTTATCTCTTCTTCTTTGTAAATCTGGTTCAGACTTTGTTTTAGATCAAGAGTAATGTCTTGATGCAAATGGGACAGTATTGTCTGCATGGTCCTCAAGGAGGGAATTACTTCAAGTTGTCATCTAACTTGCATAGATATACCTTTGAAAAAACCCCAAATATTTTGGCTTGGCTTCTCATGCTGAAGATCACTTAGTAGAAGTCACATATGACAACAGATATGGCAACAGGCATGGAAAAATGTGAGCCTAATGTCATAGAGATTGAATGGGTCTATATCACATAGCCAAAGTTACGTAACTTCGAACACCTAATGGTCGAACCATTATGTTCAAAGTTACAAAACTTCGACTACCTAAAAAAAAAAAAAAAAAAACACAACACTCAACAAAATAAATTCCCCAGAACCCCCTGCACTCCCCACACCCCCGCTACTTAAATAATATACCAACTCCAACATCACACTACATTGAAGTGAATGGAAACTTCCACCTATGGAGATTTCCATTCACATGCTCAACCTTTTACAAATTTGAACATATGTTCTTGACCATATGTGGTTTGAACTTGTAAAAGTTTGATGACGTGATAGGAATCCAGATTGAATAGATAACATTCCAACCTTTGCGAGATGAGTACAAAGTCCCACCCAATGAGTTTGCATTTGAAAAATCCAAGATGTGTTGTGCATATTTATTTGTAGGTGAGTATGTTTTCCTGATAATAGATGGATAATTAAAAATCTCCAAGAATAACAGTATTTTGTTCAGTGGTGAGGGACTCTGCACTTCTTAGATATGCCTGGAAGGCTGAAGATATCATAAAAAGAATTCTGTAGTTGTCAAAAACATTAAAGGGATTTTTTTTTCTTATAGTTACTAGGATATGGAATATTTAAGTGTCATGGTCCAGCCATATAATCTAGATGATGTGGCATTACAGAGGAATATGGACACAATGCCACCATCAATTGAGACTCCTACAGCAGGGAGTCTAAATGAAAGGTAGGAAATTAAACCAGGCAAGGAACATGTGTTGTCATAATATTGGGGCAGCATTTCACTTAAAACACAAATATCAGTGTTTACAAGGAACAGAAGGGTTTCAAGGGAGGGGAATTTTCTAACTTAGACTTATACTATTAAACAGTGCCACCTTTCTCCTGTCCTGATATAAATTGCCTAGGTCAGTAGATGGAGTAGAAGTACATTGGCTAAAAAAAGGCACTAAGAAGCTAATATCTATTGGTCCAATTAAAAAAAAGTCCTGAAGAGAATGTTGCAGGCCATTCCTGACAACACAGGTAGGACTACCAACCATCTCCCTCCAATCAGATACAAAGTGAACCTCCTTTGATGGCAGTAATGCCTGAGCCAAGTGTTGAAGTTAGTTATCTTTTGTTTATACTGTGGCTTCATTCTCAAGGAAATTAGGATGCTGCTCAAAAATACCCTCATGCTAGTCTTGGATACACAGTTAGAGAGGTGTGCTGTATCTCTTTTCATATAATTCAAGGATACATGTCTCAGGTAGTTCACATCCACTTAAGCAGTCATAATCTTGTATGTGTTTCAGATGGTGAGGAGACCTGAGTTCCATAGTTACCTGTGATATCCTGTCACCTGACAGCTCACTCTTACCGTCTCAGGTGAGTGGCATGTCTGAGTATTTCACTATGGAGTCACCTATGACTAGGATATTTCCCTGGACAGTGTCTGGCCCACATGGTCTTAAGGTTTTAGGGACACTGATTTATTGTTTTCAAAAAATAAAATGATGCTTTCATGAGATGAAATTCAGGAATCATTCCCATGATTTTTAAACGTGTTTTCTTGTCTTTATCATGATTTCATTCAAAAATATTGCAACTGAATAAATTAACCTGACACTAATATAAGTAGCAACTATGAGGAGAAGCATAAGCTGTGGTGAATGACAGCTCTGGCCTAAAATTCCAAGTTCCATGAAAATCTCATGTCTTTCCAATATTTAAACAGTTAAAATTTGTAATTTACCAGTCTTATTTTTTTGCTGCAGGAAAGAGAAATCCAGGTCTCTGCTAATTCCTCTGATCAATGTTTGTGTTTTGTGATGCTATATGTGTAGCCGTTGGTTTGTATTGCACTATATGTCTGGTTTGTAGTGTTTCTTTATGTAGTGGTAAGTTCTGACAGTCCACCTTGCATCGTGGAGGTCTTTTTGAGACATTGGAAAATTTTAAGTACTTCCACATAAGAATGTTTTTTTTTTGTCAGTAGTACACAGGTGTTAGCTTAGTGGGGGTACTAACAATGTTGAGAGCTCTAGCAGCTTGCTTTGATGAAAGGCTAGCCCTTAGACCTATGAGATTTTTAAAGTTGTAATGTATAGCTTTGTACTAGAGTAGAAGTAAATGGTTGTCAGTGAGCATAAAATGGTCAGTACACTGCCTCAATGTGTCTCATGCTAGTAAGCTGACCATGCTGGGTGTAAAGATAGTCTGCAAACCCATGTTTCCAGGACAAGGTATGAAATGTGCAAGCTGGTAATTATCAATGAAGCTAACAGGATTAACAATTTTAGGTTGGCTAGGCACCTAGCAGAGAGTTTACCCATAAGTGGGAGCATAAGGAACTATATCTATTTTACCCAGGATACACCTTATAGCACCAAGGTACTAACCTGTTTTGTCAAGTGTTGATGATAGTATGTAGTTTTCTATGTTGTGGGATGGGCAGAAGGTCCAGCTTGGTCTACTAAGGTGTTACTTTACTTAGGTCAGAGGTGAAATGTGCAAATTCGTGTAACTCAATGACCCCGGGTAAGTATTAGGGGATGGATCACAATTAAAAAAATGATGAAGTATGATTCAGGAAAATTAAGACTACAGACAGATTTTAGTTTCTGTGACTTGGGTCTATGGAGACTACAGAAGCACACAAGTCACATAGATTTAAACAGCAAAGAAAAAAATAGCTCTACTTGGTTCATGGGAACACAAATTTATTCAGGGCACTAGTCAAATTACTTTCTCTCCCAAAGTAAACTCTCCTTTCACAAAGCAGAACTTTACCCAGATCAGAAATGCAGGTAGTAAAATCAACAGCAGTATCTTTTTTGTTTGAAGTAAAGTAAGAATTTCCACTTTACTGCAGGAGACATAGTATGCTCTGTGAAGCCCTGCCAAATGGAGTCCAAGACTCAGCAAGTTAAATATCAAATGAAAAGTCAAGCAGCCAATCATATACTACTTCAGTTCTTTCCTGAGAGACAATCCTATACTGCCTCAATTCTTTCCTGAGAACCAATCCTATTCTGCCTCATTTCTTTCCAGAGAGCCTATCCTATGATGCTTCAGTTCTTTCCTGAGCCAGTCCTATGCTGCTTTAGTTCTTTCCTGAGAGCCAATCCTATGCAGCCTCAATTCCTTCCTTAGAGCCAATCCTATGCTGCCTCAATTCTTTCCTGAGAGCAGAGACTTAGCCAGGCCACAAGCCAAGTAACTTCTCTTATAAAGCAAACTCTTGTGCCCTAAAGCAGTACTTTACACAAAATAAAAATATAAGCAGTAGCAGTAGGTTTTGGTTACTAAAAATAAAACAAGAATTTCTACTTTTCTGGATTTAGTGGGATTGGTAGCATGTCAAGTGCAGCAAGCAGAACACATAACCCACATTTACATAGGATCTTGAGAACACATAGCAGGTGATCTGTTGCAAGTGGAGCACTAAGGTAGACAAATCTTAAGATTTTGTACAACAAACAAAACAAACAAATAGCCATGCAGTAACTGTGGTACTTGTTTTATGGGTTGCATTGGGAAAGAGATTTGTCCAGGACACCAGCTAAATTTCTTTTGTGCTCTAAACAAACCCTTGTGCTTCAAAGCAGCACTTTGCCCATAGCAGAAATGCAGCTAATACTTTGAAAAGAATGATGGGTCTGTAGTGTGTCAAGTAACAAATCTCAGCAATTTAAATCATCAAAGATGAAAGCCAAACAATCAGTCAACAATAGTCTCACTTGTTTCCTTGAAACTAAGATTTGCCCATGATAGCAGCCAAATCCCTGTAGCCAACCTATTAAAAGTTCTTCACAACAGAATAGGAATGCAAATTGTCTTGTGTTTTGATTGCATCATCGTGGTGTCATCTCAACTGATCATTTTTATTTACCTCTTTCATTGCTTTTATGTACATTGCTCAACCCTTCTGTACTTTTAATTTAACTTAGTTTAAATACTCTTATATTTAAAGGCACTATTTGTCCCAGTCTTTTAACTAATTGTAATGCCAAGATGTTATTTTGCCATACAAGAAAACATTCATTGAATCCTATAATTGCACAGCCTCCACTTCCCTGTTATTATTTATTAACATAAAATCCTGAATTTGATTTAACTGTTCTGAAAAATCACTCAATTTAGGCATGTATGAATGAATTCCATTTATAAATAAATTTCTATATGACAATGTCAACTCAAAAGTTATGGCATTGTCAGATAGGAATTCATTCAGTTCTGTGAATTATTTTCTGAGTATCAAAAGGAAAGAAAAGGAATAGTGGAGAATAAATACAGGATTAGGGTCAGCTAAACAATTTATATCCTACAAATTCAATATATTTTTCCAATTTGTAAGTGTTTAGCTGGGGCAAACATTACTTATGTTTGTATCATCTTTACTTAATGTACAATTAAACTCTCCCCCAAGAGTTAAGTTTCCTTTCATATTAATAACTAGTTTCTAAACATGCATGCAGAGAGATAAAGCACTACATTGCTATTATTTTGATAGCAACCCAAAGACACCAAACATGCTGGCACAAAGACTTAGAAAACAAAAAGTGGGAAGTGGGATTAGTAAGCTAAAATCTAGAAAGATAGTGGAAAAACTGCCTGAGATCCAAATGATACAACAGATATAGTAATAGATCAGTATACAACATTGTACCAGCAGGATTCTAAAACAGAGCTAAGAACACAGAAAATGAGAGAATATATATCAAAAGCAAAACTACGAAGATTATCAGTCGATCAAAAGAAGGGCTTAGTGAAGGAAATAACTACAAAGGAAACGAAAGAGGTGAGAAGGCGACAGAAGGTGATGAAGATGCAATGAAAAGATGGTGCACTAAAACAGATATGGAAATAGTAGAGGGAGAGATAAAAGTATGGTGCAAAATATTTAGTGATAGCTAGGAATACACAAACAGAGAAACGTGAAGAAATGCAATTACCTACTAAACTGAATACATATCAATGTAGCAACAACTTCTTTGCACACTATCAAGTCTCTACACATGTAAATGGAGTGCAGAAAGTGTGCCTAAAACAGAGCGCACAATGGGAAAAAGAGAAAGCAAAAGGAAACAATTCCATCTTCCCTTGCTTGTAAGGTAATTTTCATAATAAATGTATGAATGACAACAGGGTTGAGCATTTAGACCTAAAACTCTGAGCCCATGACAGAGAATATGAAGACTGCCTGTGCCTCCCCCACTAGTCATACCTTGCAGTACTGCTAGTTATATTTTACAAATTCTGATAGAGTTTGTCTCTATCCATTGTAGTCCCTTCTATTTTACACCTAAAAAACACACTTCACATTGCTTCAGCCAACATGTATTACACTTATGCCTACTTAGTCTTGCTGGGAAGACATATGTGATCAGGAATACTAGACTGCAACTATCACATACAGTAGGTAAGTTTGTTACTCACAAGGGAAACATTGGGGCATAACATCATTTATTTATACACAGGTTTTCCCTTCTGTGTGTGTGTGTGGGGGGGGGGGGGGGTTCCAGAAAATGATTTGCTCCAGGTAAATGATCAGTAATAAAATAGGAAACCTCCAGGAAACCTCCAGAAACTAGACCCAACCCAGTCTAGTTTCATCAAGGTTAGGTCATGCCTACTCGACCTGGTGGACTTCTTTGAGAAGATCAACAAAGCAATGGGTGAGGGCAAAATGTTTCACAGCCTACCTTGACCTGGCCCAGGCATTTGACACAATACCCCACTCAAACTCAAGAGGTCAGGTATAAACCCTTATGTCACCAGGTGGATAGCCAGCTCACTCACAGATATGATCCAGGAAGTTAGAAATGGGGAGTCAACCTCTACAAAGACACCAGTCACAACTGGAGTCCTTCATGGATTTGTCCTGGGACTGTTCCTTTTTGCTATCTCCTTCTCTGAAGTCAGGACCAGTGTAAAGAGCCTCTGGCTGACCAAATCTGCAGACAATTGCAAATTAGAAGCAGTTATAGACTCCCCCACTGACACTAATGTTCTCCAGGAAGGGCTGACACAAACAAATGACTTGTGTCAGAGCAATGGATGAAAACTAAATGCCACTAAATGCATACTAGTATCCTTCAGGAAATCATCAACCCTGTTAACTATTATATTGACAGCATACCCCTAAAAGTCACTCTATTAATCTAGGACTTGGAAACACACAGACAGTAATCTAGGTCTTTGGCCATCACATGTATATAGTAGTGAGGAAATATTGTGCAACTTATATACAAAGGCATGGCATCTAGGTCCAAGTAGGTCACCGTTTCACTGTACTCAGATTTACTAGACCTATCATTGAGTACAATGATCCCTTTGGTATGTACGTAACTAGGCACATCCAACAGTTGGGACATCCACAGAAGTTCCTCACAAGAAGAATATAGGGCATAAGTAACATGTCCTATGCAGACTTGCTTAAAGCCCTATCCTGCTATACTGTCTTCTACAGACTGTTGGGGGAAGATCTAAGCCTACCATACAAGGCATCCTCAGAACCCATAGCTACAAAACAAATTATACTAGAATTACCATTCTAAAGACTTAAGCCTTGCCTGTTAAATAAATATGACCTGTTGGAGAGACAGGTATGTATCCTAGAGTCTAAACATTCACTGGAAAAGGCCCCCCACCAATGTGAAGAAGAGTTCCTCCCGAACCCAATTCAAGTAAATGAGACAATTGGATGTGGAACAGAAGATTTGTTCCTGGTTGGCACCTATGTCTGTAATGGGCACAGGTAGCCTGTAAATTGTTCATCTCCCACGCACCTGTTTGTAAATGTTTCATCTCCCAGGCCCCTGCTTACACTTATTAAGGGTACCAGAACATGTCAGAGAGTTGGAATGCATTGCTATGCTTAATAAGATATACTAGGCTAATGACCACTGGGGCAACTATGAACCTTTGAACCTATGGTAGTTGTAGCCTATTCCCTCTAGCTCCTCAGATATATGTTCTCTTATTGCCTCTCTTTCTCTCTTTCTCTCTCTCTCAAGTCCTTTCACTCCAAGTATTATCACTTCTTTGGTCAGGGAGGTCCTAAAGACAGCTGGAGCAGTGGGGCAACTACTGGAATCTTTGTTACATATACAACACAACATTTATTGACTTTCTACTGCTGACCTTTGCATATTGTTACAAATGTGTCCTTGACATATGATTCTGTGTGACTAAACAGATGTGCTTGGTATGTTTTTTCTGTGCATCTGTACTGCAATATACATATTTATGTACTCATGTCAGAGTAGACTTTACCTTAAATGAGACCATAACTGCATGGTTTATGTGACTTTCTACTCTCCCTGTTAGTTATTACATATTATGGGACACAAAGATAGCTTTCCTACTTTTAAGGCTGCTGTTTTGGTAGACTGCTTGTCAAAATGTAGACCTGTGAATAAAGTGCCGTTGTAGATTGCATAGTTTGTGGGATATGATCAGGCGGATCTACTTCAGTAGATCAACCTACCAACACACCAAAGCACATATAACCGAGATGAAACAACCAAACAGACTATGGTACCAAACAGTCAAAACATCGTAAACTTAAACTAGGAAAACACTCATTTACCAGCACCATGAAAGGAAATCACATTAAATTAAACCCATTCAAGTGTGTGGGGGGGGGGTCGCATCCCACATGCCCCATGTGAGGGGCTTTGCCCCCCACAACCCCCTACTTAAATATACCAACTCCAAGATCACACTACAGTGTAGAAAAGGGCAAAGGTCACCATGTTGGCCAACCGACTCTTTTCCCATGTTAAAATTACGAACCTCTGACTGTTCGGTACCATAGTCTGTTCAGAGTTGTCGTCTCGGTTATATCTGCTTCATTGTTTAGGTAAGTTAGCCTACTGAAGTAGACCCAATCAGGCATAATCCCTAACTTCAATATTTGGTTTATAGATTTAACTACACAGTATACTTCTATATTATGAAGGGAATCAAACTGCACTGTATAGATTCCTTTATAGCTTAGAACGTATTTTCTGCTGGAAACCTTCCTGTAGAATGTTGGCACCTTTAATGATATTAATGAATATCAATTATTATATTAATGAATTTTGGCACCATTTTTTAAAAGGCCAGCACTGGCTGATTAATGTGCAACAAGCTTTATGGTATGTTTAACATGTTTTACTAGATTAAACACTTTATTTCTGACTGAATAAATAGTTTTTTTTTCATGACAATGTTGAAGTTGAATCTTTGGACAGTATATTAATCCCACTGTACTGACTGCATTTGGCAGAGCTGAAAGAGAACTATTAACAGTAGTCAAACAGAAAACAGGTCATCTTATGTAATAAGCATCTTATCCAGTACCTGATTTGGTGAAAGAAATAAATGAAATGTTAAAAATACATCACCTCCTATGCCGCAATATTAGATGGCATTTTTGAGGTACTTTCCCTAATTTAATGCCTGCAAAAGCTGCAAAAAGCTTATTTAATTGCTCCCTAACCATTGATATACAGTGACAACTTTTCTTTTATCTAATTCTTTGGTGTATCAAGAAAGCTTACTAAGGAATTTATTGAATCATTACTTATTTTATTTGCAGCTGCATAAAGGCGTGTTATATGCAGAAAATTTAGCAGGAATGAATTCTAAAAACAATACATAGAACTCATAGTGTCCACTGAAGTGCTGGTTGCTAGCTCACAGATGTAACATAGTTCTCTAAAGCAAGTGTGCTATGTTTGTACAAAATACATTGACAAGTATTGTCTCATGCCTTATTCAGAATTTATATATATATATATATATATATATATATATATATATATATATATATATAT
Organism: Protopterus annectens; assembly: GCF_019279795.1. Taxonomy (NCBI): domain Eukaryota; kingdom Metazoa; phylum Chordata; order Ceratodontiformes; family Protopteridae; genus Protopterus; species Protopterus annectens. Next base: position 406,610,484 of record NC_056728.1, read on the forward strand.
ATATATATATATTTATATATGGGATCACTACATAATCTCGAAAGTTTGAAATACCAAATTTCAAACATTCGAGACTATATAGCCAAAACCCCTAATTACAGAAAGACCAGAAGCACGAATTTCCAAATCTCGATCATCTGGAGTTTGACATTCGTACTTCTGGTGTTGCGGTATGGTAGAAGGTCAGTTAAGTATCTATGTTTAAATGAGTTGGTTAGGGTTTAGTGTGCAATTGTGTGTTGTGACTGTCGTGTGTGTGCGAGGGGAATGTAGGTGTGTGGTGGTGTTTCATGTGTTTATGTATGTAGTGTGACTTTGGAGTTAGAATATTTAAGTAGGGAGATATGGGGTGCATGCCCCCATGCTTGCCTGTAGTTTAGATTTGTGTGTTTGTGTTCTGGGGGATGGTGTGTGTATGTGTGTGGTGTATGTTGAGTGTAATGTTCGGTAGTTTGAATTTCGCGGTTTTGATGATTCAGTATTTTATTGTTTCAGGTATTTGGTCTCGGGATTTTGGGCATCAGTAGTTTGGGTTTTTGGGATTTAGTAGTGGTTATATATATATATATATATATATATATATATATATATATATATATATATATATATATATATATACGTGTGTGTGTGTGTGTGTGTATATATATATATATATATATATATATATATATATATATATATATATATATATATATATATATCTATATAAAACATATAGAGGCAAGGCCGTACCACTTACCATATCTCCCAATCTGCTCAAGAATTCTAGACAAAGCCAAAGGTAATGAGGGAGGGCAATTGGAATTTTCTACATTGTTAATCAAAAGTTGCTTGCTACTTCCACATCTACTTGTATTTCCTTTTCAATTTATTCTGTGCCTGCAAATAATCATCTTGATCAGTCCATTATCTCATGAACAGGTTTAAATAAAATATAAAAAAATAAAAAACATAGCGTAATCATTCAAACGTGGAGGATATCTGGCATGTAACTTTAATTACCAGTACAAGTTAAGCTTTTATAAAAGGTCCATTCTGACCAGTTCAATAACAACTAAATTTAAACTATTTGATTTTTTTTATATTTATAGCATGTTTATATGGAACATTATTCATATCATTGTATTTTTCCAAGTAACAAACTAAAACAATGAGTAACAAGGTCACACAGATAAACCAATCAGTAAAACTAAAATAAAAATCTAGCCAAGCTAGACTTTCCACTATGTGATTCCTTAAAACTGCTTGCAATAGAGGTAACATAGGATATATGCAAATGATCCCTTAAGGGCATCAGGTGCTTCAGCTATGTGGCATTTCTTAATGCCCATGACTTTTTCCTTTCTAAGTCTGTTATAGACAAATTCAAGCCTATAAAGCCAAACCCCACTAGCTGTAGATAAGCATTGTTCAGCTTTCTTATGGCCTCGTCAGCACAGCATAGCTGAAATGTTTGGCTAACATTTGGAACCACAGGGTTGTCGTACCCAGCTAAAGTCCATAACCATTAAGATGTCTGCAAAATATCCTAACTAACAAACTAAAACAATGAATAACAAGGTCACACAGATAAACCAATCAGTAAAAACTAAAAGAAAAATATAGCCAAGGTAGACTTTCTACTAAAAGAAAAAAGTCATGGACATTCAGAACTGCCATATAGCTGAAACAGCTGATGTCCTTAATGGATCATTTGCATGTAATCCCATGTTACCTCTAAATGCAACAAGTTTTAAGCAATCACACAGTGGAAAGTTTAGCCTGACTACATTTTTCTTTTAATTTTTCCTGATCTTTGTACTTTTGGAATAATAATTTTCTTTGATCAACTGAAATGGTTTCCTTGTGGCTACCCCTTCATATGAACTGTTACAGCCCAAACATGTACCAGTATATGCTACCTCTCATGTATTAAAATGATTCTCCCCTTTTACTAAATTTTCTTCAGTTAGTGTTGTAACAGCATTAAGGACTTTCATGGATATATTAGCAGTAATAGTTGCACCCACAGTTAAAGATTCCCACTGCTTTGTTAGTGCACCACTCATGACTGATCAGATGAGTCTGTTTCACCAGCATTCGTATCTTAACATCCTTTTGGTTAGTAAACGTTTGTTGAACTCCTACTGCCATAAACGGTTTGTCTTTGTCTTTTAAAAGCTTATAGTTATTCCATATTATCTTTTTGATGTCAGCAGAATCTACAGAAAATGATGAGAATAATCCAAATGTTCATGTTTCTTCAATACTAAATAAACATTGCCACTTTTTAACAGGAATTAACTCATTAGCTTTTTTATCACAATTCTCCACAATTATGTTGTCTATTACAATATATGAGTACTGTATTTGTAAGAAAGCAGCATTTAAAGTTGATATTTCTTTCCTAAATGTGTGTTATCTGAAAGAATGGGCAATCTAATAAACTGTTCTTTAACCATATTTGTTTTCATATAAGTAGGATAATGATATTTGGTATACAAATATGTGCACTAAAAGGCCGACTTCCTACGTACTGCTGATTGATTCTTTTTATACTTATCTACTTTAATCTTAACATCAACAAAATGAATATCCTCTTTAGGCATTGTTCCTATAAATTTGCAATATGTTATGATTATATTAATAAGACTTTTTACTTTTTTTACCTAAATACAACCCAACTTTTAACAACACTCCTACAACAGTATTTTAATCCATTGTACAAGCTGGACCTTACCTTTGTCTATAGACCATGCTGTTCCTGTTTTATTGGCCTCTATTTTATTTGTGTAGTTGGAGTTTGTATTCATTTCTTCTTAAAGCAGCATTAGTATTCATTTCTTCTAAAATCAGTGTGGCTGATTATCCTCATTATGACTCTAATCATTTGCTGAATATGTTTATTTCTGAATAAAATTAACATGTTTTCTAATGTTAATTCCAAAGGGGGAATAAACAGTATTTAATTGCTATTAGTGCATGTATTACTACTAGATAAAAGCAACCTTACTTTTTCTATACCCTCTTGCTGTGGAATGCAGGCTTTTTGCAAAAATCACATCAACTGTCACCAGAAGTAACTCTTCAGGTAATTTACAGTTTTATGAATTTTTTGGAATACCAAAAAAGTATTCTATGCTATGATTCAACACTGATGAAAAAATAAGTGTTAATTTCAAAGCATTACACAACAAATGCAAATTTAATACAGTGTCAATGTACAAGAAACTCAAATGTCTTTGATTTCGATTTTCTGTAATCATAATTCCCTGTTAATAATTCATTAATCGTACTCATATAATCATTATCATTCATTACTACTAATACTCCCAATTTATCAGCTTTCATATATCTTATATCTTATATTGAAGCTTTGGAAGCCATTAAAATGAGGCTTACTAATAGGGTGCGCTAGCATTTTCCTGATATATAATTTTAAAGCTGTTTTAAAAATGACTGAAATGTCTGGAAGGTGAAGATTATAGATTCACAGATTAATAGATATCCAAAAGCCACTGAGTCTCCTGACCATTCGCACCTTGTCAGTATCCTCCCTCAAGCAACACTTCCTTTTTGAGGAGGGAACACTTGGTAATCCAGCTCCTCTATACATATTTCTCTCTTATATCCATATATAATTCAACAACAACATTGCACCTCTAAGTAAACCCATTTCATCATACTCTCAAAACCCTCATTCATCTCCTTTATACTACTACTACTTCTTAATTTATCCTATCTTCACTACCTCACCCAACCCATTAACTCCTACCACTCGCAATCCTTCCATATAACCAACCATCTTAATTCCCCTCTCTCATACTCACACACTCCTATTTCTCCCCATCTATATCCTATAAACAACCTCCTATTCTTCCCATACAAACTTATCACTTCTCTAAATCAATCTACCCCCATAGTAACTAGTAAATCCTTCAGAATCATAATAGAACCCAATCTATTCACTAAACTGTCTAATTACCTATCCAACCCAATCCTACATCTGATAACCACTCTATTATCAGGTGATATCCATCCCAACCCTGGCCCCCCCACCACATCCACTACAGACAAGTCCATATTAATTACTTCTTTAAACTCCCAAAGTATAGCAAACAAAGTCCCAAACCTCCATGCCTGGCTCATACATAATAAACCTGACATCCTATCCATCTCTGAAACATGGTTAAAACCCCATATAGAAGCCTCTGAAATAATTCCACCAAACTATTCCATCATTAGAAAAGACAGGTCCCACAAAAAAGGGGGAGGAGTAGCTCTCCTATACTCATCCTCCTTGTCAGTTACTCCCTATAATAAACCTATTCCACACTTTAACAACGCTGAACTACTCCTCACACTACTTCAAGTTAACAAACACAAACACATATGTATAGCTTCCCTCTACATCCCTCCAGGAGATAATATTTCTACACTTGAAGATATCCTCTCCTGGCTCTCCATTAACATTAGCAATGAAACAATAATCTTAGGGGACATGAATATTAACTGGGCCTCCATTCAGTCTTCTACAAACACTCTTAACATCAACCTCTACAATTTTTCACAGCTAATCAACTCTGTAACACGCCCCTCAAAAAACCTCTCTAGCGGCAGTATTCTGAATTTAATTCTAGTCTCTCATCCCCATTATTTCTCTGACAGTGGCACTCTTCCCGATCCCCTTAGTGACCACATACCCATCTTCACTCATCGACTCCCCTAACTTCTACATCGAACCCATAATTATATTACTATCCGTAACCAAAAAAACTTTAACCCAACAACCTTTTCAAACTCTCTAAAAGCAATAAACTGGAATTGTCTAAAAACACTATCTCTAGATAACGCAGTTGCCCACTTCAACTCAATATTCTTGAAACTACTAGACTCCCATGCTCCCTTAAGGACAAAGAGAATAAAAATTAAAACTGCCCCCTGGCTTACCAAAAACACACTATCAACCATGCGGCACAGAGATAAAGTCTGGGCACATTACCAGAAAAACAGGAGTCCCCTAGTCCATAATGAATACAAAACACTTCGAAATAAAGTAAAAAAGCTCATCATCTCTGATCGACAAAATTATTTCTCCATACTCCAAAATAATAATAAAACAAACCCTCAGAAATTCTGGAAACATATCTCTACTCTACTTAACCCCAGCAAACCAGACACCCCCACCCCAGACCCTAATGCTCCTGATTTAGACCTAGCTACCCAATTTAACTCTTTTTTCATTGAATCTATTTCCAAATTAACCTCTACATTCTCTATCACCACCACATTCTCCAACACACCACCACACTCCCCTACCAACACGCTACCCTGCACTGCTACCACTCCCTCATTACCATCTAGTAACTCTCTACCCTCCACCTCTTCTCCTACTCTGACTTCCTCAACATCTTCATCACCCCTTAATAGCCCCTCTTCCCACTCCCCTCTATTCTCATTAAAACCTATACCCACTTCTACTATAAAGAAACTCCTTCTGAAACTGAAGCCATGCACTAATGCTCCTGATAACATCCCTTCTTACTTTCTCAGCATAGCTGCTGAAGCAATTGCCTACCCCATTAGCATTCTAATCAACCGCTCTATCCAAGAATGTATAGTACCCCAAATCTGGAAAAAGGCCTTTATCATACCTTTACATAAAGGTGGCAACAATAACAATGTTACTAATTTCCGCCCCATCGCCATCCTGTCTCCCATCTCCAAACTCCTAGAAAAGTGTATCCAACTTCAACTCCTACCACATCTCTTAGGTAATCACCTACTAACTCCCACACAACATGGATTCAGACCAAATCATAGCACTATGACAGCCCTCCTCTCCTTCCTTGAAACTGTAAATAAAGCCCGCGACTCTGGCCAAATTGTTTCTAACCTACTACTTGACCTCTCTAAGGCCTTTGACACTATCTCACACAGCCTGCTTTTAACTAAACTCTCAAAACTTAACCTATCTCCCTCCCCTTTAAACTGGTTCTCCAGTTACCTATCCAATAGATATCAAGCAGTAAAATGGAAAAAGGCCACCTCCTCATTTCTTATTACCCTTACCGGAGTTCCCCAAGGCTCCATACTGGGTCCCCTTCTCTTTAATATATTTATAAATGATTTCCGCAACTCTATCCCATTCTCAAACATCATCCAATATGCAGATGATTCAACTATTATCTTCTCTGCCACATCCATCCCCACACTCCTAAAGCTTACTCAAGATGCCTTTTCAACCACTGAGCAATGGATGAAAAGTAATCACCTAGCACTCAATGCCTCTAAAACCAAATTAATGTTATTTACCCCCCTCTAAAGTCACTTCTTTCGATATAAACCCATTCTCTATTACTAGTCAAAACAACTCACCTCTGAAACTGGTGTCAGAAACCAAGTTACTTGGGGTCCAAATTGATAGCCAGCTCAAATTCAACTCCCACCTCCAACTAAATATCAAAAAACCCTTCAAAAACTAGGTATGCTCTACCAACAAAACCATTACCTTACACCTGCCACTAAAATCACTCTTTCTACTTCCTTTCTTATCCCCTCCCTTCTCTATGGAGCTCCACTCCTAAGTAATCTACAGTCCTCTCTAAAAACACAACTTTCCTCTTGCTACAACAAAATCGCCAAATTCGCTACCAGCCACGAGTCCTCCACCCACCACTGTTCCTCTCTCCAAAAACTAAAATGGCTAGAGCTACCCAATCACCTAACCTATACTCAACTAAGTCTTGCACACAAGCTCATTTTTAACCCCTCCCTCTGTCCCTACCTTTCTACTGCTTTTAAAATGCACCTACCTGATAGAGTATTAAGGTCCAACAATCAAAATCTATTAGAAGTCTACAAACCAACTCGTCCCCCAGGTAAAAATCTTCTATCCTATGGCCTAGCATGCCTCTGGAACTCCCTACCACCGCCCATTCGCACAACCTGTAACCATTTTATTTTCAAAAAATCTCTTCATTCACATCTAGTATCCCAGTGGGAATGGTCTTGTTCCCACCCCACATAACTAACACTGGTAATGTCCATCTTCCTCCTTTCCCCTGTTTACACCAGCAATTTTCCTTATTATTTTCCCCCAACTCATACTTTATTATTATTATTCCTATGGTATTTCCAGAAAATGCACTAGGCTGCACCTCTTAATGTGTATGCTTCCTAATACACAATGACTTCTCAGTATTTACATTGCAATATGCCTCTTGTTAGTCTGTATCATCTGTAAGTTTCATCACAAGTCTGTATTACTCCTAATGTTCCTGTACTATTTGAAATTGTATAAGTGAATCTTAATTTTTGTATAATTATCATTAATAACCTACTGTAACCTAGATTGTTTTGGAGCTTTTCTCCCCAGGACTCCATTGAAAACGGGTTCATTTTGGCCCAATGGACTATCCTGGTAAACCAACTGCAGATAAATAAATAAATAAATAATCCTGGAATAAATTAGTGAATATCCATCCAGTACTCTCATTTATATTTAAAGGAAAACAGTGAATTGCACTACTTAACATGCAAATGGTATGTATTCAAGTGGATTGGGAGGTGCTGGGTTATAATCTGTCCATCCATCATGTTTTATTTATTTATTGTTGAATATTAGGTCATAAGTAGAGATGCTGGAATGGTGGAAAAACAAGAGGGCCAGGAGAATTGGGTGTGTAATGGTGCAACAACTGAGAATGAGATTTACCCTCAAGAGTTGATAAGACACCGAATAAAGGGATAAAACTTCTTGCCTCTCTTGGTGGCTCGTGGACTTTAGGTCTGTGATCTTTATGGTTTGAAAACTTTGGGGTCTTTCTAACTGATTGACAGTTTAGTGAGGGACAGAGTGCTTAATAATTTGCCTATTCTTTGCTACGTACAAGGGAGTGATTACCTCTTTAGACCTTGATATATTCCTTTGGCAATTATCCAAGGGTAAATAATAAGATCTCCTGATAATCATTGTTATATGAGAGTCAAATGAGAGGAAGCTATCAACCTAACTACCTAAGTTCCCAACTACATGAGAAGAAGGTTGTCTACAAAAAATGATATTATACTTTTTATCATTTGGTTTGAGCTAATTTTTAACACATCAAGAGTTTAATAGAGCTTTTTCATTCTGGGAAGTTTGGTGCCATAGGTTGACTTAACAACAAACCCTAGTTTGCAATTATCTACAAATTTTGTTAGCTAGAGGTCTTAGCTCCCTGCTTGGAGATCTGAGAAGTAAACACCAATAATGAGGAGTCCCAGCAATGAGCCCTGAGTGATTGGTCACTTTCATACTTTCTGATGAAGCACCTGCAAGCTGTACTCTGTGGGTTCTTTCAGACAGTTTGCTATCCTTCTTACTGTATATGGGTCATTTGTTTTAAAAAAAACTATTAGCTTTTTTATGAAGTCAAAATGGGGAATGATGTCAAAGGTGAGGTTAAGCTATACCATTTGCATTGCATGGCAACCAACTACAACATCCATAATCCTTTTGAAGAAATTTGTCAGATTAAAAATAAAAGATCTACCGTTTACAAAAAGTAAACTGTTGGGGGGGGCAAGTCATACAAGATTCTTAATATCACAGTTTATGAGGTGAGTTATAGTACTTTCCATGACATGCAAATGAGGCTTGTAAGGTTGAAAGCTTTCTAATTATCTTGGACAGCTGTAAGGCCTCACTTATTGAAAGCATCACCACTCCTGTCTTCCACTCAGGGACAAAGCTAGTATCTGAATCTAAGTTAAACAGTTTGCTGAGTAAGTCTGAAAAGGCATGTTTAACACTGTTAATTAATCAACCAGGTATATTCTCAGGTCTCATGGGGGAAGTTTTTTGTCCTGGTTTGCACTTTCACTAAACAGTCTTTGGAGATAATTTGGGAAGTAAGGGATTCAGATATTTTGGGACTTTGAATAGAAGCCACAGGGAAAAGCTGGCATTAAATATGTGTGAGGATATTGGTAATGTCAGTTGCATCAGAATAGGAGGCTTCATTATGAACAGATTGTGAGCAATGTATGGTACTTTTTAATTTTGGCTTTTAAATATAGCCAAAGAAGAATTTATAATTATTCTTGGCTTCAGTGGACAGCCTAACTTCATGGGCTTCTTTAGTAGACCTCATAGTGTTCTTCGCGAGTTTTGGATCTCCTAAATAATTTAAGAACTTTATTTTTTTGTAGTATAGTTGTTTATGGCTGTAGATCATCATAGTTGTTTGTTTTTGAATTTCACTTGATACGTGGTTGTAGTAGGCACTACTAGCTTTATGCTGTTTTCCATTTTTCAGAAGGGTGTCATCCTACTGATGTTTCTCATATATTGCTGCTCTGCATCTTTGAGAAGTTTATTTTGCATTAAGTACTACAAGCTAGTAAAATGTGTCAAGTCTATCAGGGTATCAACAACTTTATTTCGCATTCTTTTTTTTACTGAATATTTTTTTATTGATTTTCAGAAACATAAACATATATGCAGTATGTAGATCAAAGAAATATTTACATAGTCAAACAATTCCAAAAAACAGACATTACAAAACTAGCTATTTACATAGGAATCCTATACTTGAAAAACTTTGTTTTCTTGAATGTATCTTTGAATACAATTATAATTTATTATAATCTTCTGTTTCCAGCACTTGATTTGCTTTCTGCCAGGCAATGCTTAAGGGAGTAGGTCATTCTGTTCTTTCCTTCATTTTTTTCAATTCTAACTGTGAGACTGATAAAACCATGTTTTTGAAATGTTTAACATTGGGAGGAGTTACAGCTTTCCAGTTCTGTGTAATATTTTTCCTTGCAATAGCAAGGAGAGTCCACAAAGTTACATATTTTTGCCTTGGAACACAAGACAGTACAGGTGTATTCAATGAAACTAGAGATTTTGTAAGTTGGAAATTATCAGTAAACAGTGCCTGTAACAAATAGTTAATAAGTTCCCAATATCGTTTAAGTAAATGACATTCATAGAACATGTGTTGCCAATTGGCTATTGATTGTGATTTACACCTCCAACATCTATTTTCCTTATTACATATTAGCTCTAATTTGTGTGGTGTTAAGTATGTCCTATGTATAAATTAACATAGCACTAAAGCACTTTAATGATTTTGATTTTCAACAGGAATACTTATCCAAGGGAAATTGTGCTGGATTGTTAAAAGTATATTTAACAAATGGAATATACAGCATAAATTAATGTATACAGCTTTAAATTTCTTATGAGCCTGGTTAATTAGTTGATTGATTAATTATTTGTTTCAAATGGTATAAAAATCATCGGCACCACATTATTGATTATTCTGAAGAAGTCTGCATACGGCAGATGAAAGCGCTAGATCGTTGTTTTGTGTTTTAACTATTCTGTTTATTAAAGTACTGAGGTCAGTCTACACGGAGTTGCATCTTTTGTTGGGTCTATTTGAGCTTATTTTTGGTGTTGCTACGACCTCCGTGGTTTTACAGACCCAGTACATTTAACAACAACTTTTAAATAGATTTTAAAACTGTGTTTACAAGGTGCCGTGATTATGGAACAAACGCTTAACGATTCTACCATTGTTGGGTTGGATATACCCTTCAATGACAGTATCAACTTGATTGAAACGCAAAGGGAAGTGACCCGCTTAAGGGAAGAGATCTCCACACTCCGTGGAGATCTCACTAAGCTTATTGAACTGTTTTCGCAGGAGGAACCAGTGGTAAGAAAGAAATCGAGTAATTGCACCGTTGGACAATCCCCAGCGCAACCAGTGACGTCATCTCCACGCTCGGAGTTCCGGAGTCATGGTGGCAAGAGGACGACCGCTGAGGGGGAAGCAGAAGGGCTCAACCACGGGCGCTCGTTAAACAATGATGAAAATGGTTCCACTTCGCATCCAAAATCAGCAAAAAGGGACATTAATACGGGAAACAATAGCGACCGTTCCTGCAGATTTGGTCAAACATCTAAAGGTACTGTTCAAACTCATCCGCACACCTCCGGTGATGCGGAAATACGATTTACTAATGAAAGACAGTTGAATGATGGTTTTGATACCAAATATAAAGACATTATTGAGAAAGTATACACATTTGACAACATGGTGGACAATTCCCAATGTGGCGATATGCATATTGAAACAAACCAGGCTGTTAGAGATTTTGAAATGTCCTTGAGAGATAAACTATTTCTCTTTGAAAAAACGCTGTACAAATATAAATGTTTAGAGATTGACAACAATTATTTACACCAATGCTTGATTAGTAAAATAGTCCCACAAGGACTTAGGTTTTACAAATACCCTTTTGGTATACAATATACAGAGAATGTCTTAAATGATTTGCAAGCATTTTTTGATGACTGTGGTTTTACTTTAATGTCGAAGTTGATTAAGTATAATGAAGTGAAACTAAAGAAACTTTTAAATGAAGTGAATGAATGTCAGAAGGAGATAACCAGTGACTTGTTATTTGAAGAATATGTTAATTTATATAAAAATATTTTAAAGAGAGTAGAAGTTAAGGTAGGAAAAGTACACTTAAGGAAACAGGGTAAATTGTCTAGAGACAAAGCACAGTACAAGAAAGGGAATAGCTATCCCCTACCATTTCACAAACCCAGAAAAGACCAGGGCAACCAGTTTAACAGACCTATAAATGGGTTGAATAGGAATGTAGGAGGTAACAAAAGGGTGGAATTCCAGGATTTTCAGGATGGGTTCCAAACTAGAAACAACCACCTGGATGAGTTGGATTCCTTTCATGAGGAAACTGACAATTTTTTAGGCCCTCACAGATCAGAAAGAATAGCCAACAAACAAAGAAACCCCTCGGATCCAGGACCACAGGAATTGACCAATGGGACGGATTTAGTGTGGAGAGCCAGAGGGAGGAGGGGGAGATAGAAGAAATAGTTTTTGATTCGAATGGCATTACACAAACATATAAAGGTTACAAAATACATAATTACACCAATATGGCAGTGGAAAAGGAACATTTTGATTTGTTTTCCAAGGGGTTTAAATTTGTGAAAACAACACATGGAGACTTGGCAAATATATTACTGGAATTGAAAATATTCCTACGGAAATTAAATTTGCAGGTTGCTTGCAAACATTACAAAATGGATAGTTTCCAAGGCACTGCACACAGTGGTTACACAGAAACATTGAAGAGAAGTAGTATTTATAACCCCCCACTACACCCTGTGATTGGGACTTTCGAGTGTATAGTTATGAATGATATTTATGACACATTTGAACCAACAAAAAGGTTGAATAGAATGAATAACTTAGATGAAAGAGAATTTATTTTATTTGAAAAGTTAAGAAAGGAGAGAAACCTAAGATTCATGCAACCAGACAAGGGTGGGGGTATGGTCATTTTCAATCAGGAAGCATATAATAATGTTTTAACAGATATATTATTGGACCAAGCTACATATACTACTGTATCCATGAATGAGATACAAATAGCATATAGAAGAATAGATAGTTGGCTGGAAGAATATTTAATTGAAAATAGAATTGGTAGGGACACATACGAATTTTTGAAACAAACTCACCCCTACATACCAAAAATGTTCGCAATACCAAAGATACATAAGAACATTTTAAAACCACCCTTCCGCCCTATTGTTTCTGCTAAAAAATCAAAAACTCAGCCTTTGTCCGTGTTTATTGACCAGCAACTAAAAGATATCGTCAAAACACGGACACATCTGGTACAAGATTCCTGGGATTTTTTAGGTAAAATAACCAATGAATTATGGTCAGAGACTGTCAGGATGGTAACCATTGATGTGAAAGAACTTTTTACATGTATTCCCAGAAGACAAGGGTTTGAATTTTTTGAAAACAGTGTTTACAAACACTCCAATTTAAACCTTGACAGGAAAAAATTGTTGTTAGAGTTAACTGAAATAGTCTTAGACAACAATTTTATTACATTTCAAGGAGAATACTATAAACAGATCACAGGTGTAGCCATGGGGGCAGCTTGTGCCCCCTTATACGCAAATCTTGTCCTTCTTGAATGGGAGGAAGAGTTCATTTTCAAGGGACCTTACAACAGAAATATAAAAATATATCTCCGTTTTTTGGATGATATTTTTATATTATGGGAAGAAGTTACTACAGGGGACTTAAAAGAATTTATGACATACATTAATCAAACTACCTCCTTCCTGTCCTTTACTTATGAAATTGAAAATAAGGGTATAAATTATTTGGACATAACCTTGAGTAAGGAAAGTGCTGGTTTTAAATCAAACATTTTTTGAAAAAACACATGGTGTAATAGTTATTTACATTTCAATAGCCAGCATCCTATACACCAAAAGAAAAGTATCATCAAAGGGCAGGCAGTTAGAATTGCTAGAATGACCTCCCAACAACAGGATTTACGAAAAGAATTCTCATTTTTATTGGAAAAATTTCTGGAAAGGGGTTATCCCAAACAGTTGGTTGTGGATATTCTGGAACAAGTATATAAAGGATGGGGTACAAAATTTAAACCCCTTTTAGGTAACAAATTTACCCCCAATGAGAAAAGGGTTGACATTGTCGATGACTTCAGGGGGGCCTGTATACTGGAATACAATGGATTCTCTGACCATTTTATAAACATTATTAAAAGCAACTGGTCTATTTTTAAAACCAGCAAGGAGATATACCAGACAGTTGGAGAAAAACCAAGATTTATATACAAGACTGCCACAAATCTTAAAAGATTTTTTGAAATGGGAAACATTAAACAGGAATCTAGGGAAGGTACCAAAAGATGTGGTAGTTGTCGGCAATGTAGTTATATTAATCTGAACGTGGGTATTAAACTGGAAAATGGTTTAAAAAGTAGAATTGCCTTTTGCAAGGGCAACTGCAGAAGTAAAATGCTGGTGTATTTAGCTACCTGTTCCAAATGTCCTGCTTACTATGTGGGGAAGACCGAGAGGTCCCTCAGAGAAAGAATTTACGAACATATGTACAACATTAGTAAAAGAAAAGAGACCAGTGCCTTATTCAAACATTCTATGGACTGTGCAGGATTCACTGATTTCAAGTTTGGGATTTTAGAACACGTTAAACCAGATCCAAGGGGAGGTGACATTAAGAATTTTTTGCTACAGAAAGAGATTAGGTGGCAGCTGAGGTTGAGAGCAAATATCCCCCCCGGGCTTAATGAGTATACAAACATCAAGGCCATCTTAGTAGAAAAAGCCTCGAATGTATAAATAAATAAATAAATAAAAGGTATGGTATTGGGGGCTTACACAATTAATAAATACATTTAGAGATTTGTTTGGGTTTAACACAATATATGTTCAAAATATCCACAATTATATGTTTTGTCCGGTTTATACATCAAATTGTTTTAAGACACCTTGCATTAAGCAAACACAATGTTATTATTCTTTAACAACAGGTTTTAAGAAATGAGTATGTTTACTTTTTTTAGAATAAAATGTGTATGCTTACAAGTCAATATATTATAACATTCACTTCAGTTTTTAACTATTTAAATAACAAACTTCTTAAACTTCTTAAACTTTTTATAAATTCCTTTTAAAGTATTTAATTAATGAATTAATTATTTATGTATTTGTGCAATTCATTAATATAACATTATTTTATTTAATATATATACATTTTTTAAACATATATACTATCAACCAAGCGACATAGTAAAACACAATATATATATGGAAATTTAATTTAATTTAATGTACAAAACATGTATATGCTTCATTTTATACATTTTTATTTATTTACACAGCAAAACAAGCATTTTTTAATAAACAGGCATGAAAATTAATGTCGATTTGACATATGTAAAGCACTAAAGCACTTTAATGATTTTGATTTTCAACAGGAATACTTATCCAAGGGAAATTGTGCTGGATTGTTAAAAGTATATTTAACAAATGGAATATACAGCATAAATTAATGTATACAGCTTTAAATTTCTTATGAGCCTGGTTAATTAGTTGATTGATTAATTATTTGTTTCAAATGGTATAAAAATCATCGGCACCACATTATTGATTATTCTGAAGAAGTCTGCATACGGCAGATGAAAGCGCTAGATCGTTGTTTTGTGTTTTAACTATTCTGTTTATTAAAGTACTGAGGTCAGTCTACACGGAGTTGCATCTTTTGTTGGGTCTATTTGAGCTTATTAAAGGTGAGGTTAAGCTATACCATTTGCATTGCATGGCAACCAACTACAACATCCATAATCCTTTTGAAGAAATTTGTCAGATTAAAAATAAAAGATCTACCGTTTACAAAAAGTAAACTGTTGGGGGGGGCAAGTCATACAAGATTCTTAATATCACAGTTTATGAGGTGAGTTATAGTACTTTCCATGACATGCAAATGAGGCTTGTAAGGTTGAAAGCTTTCTAATTATCTTGGACAGCTGTAAGGCCTCACTTATTGAAAGCATCACCACTCCTGTCTTCCACTCAGGGACAAAGCTAGTATCTGAATCTAAGTTAAACAGTTTGCTGAGTAAGTCTGAAAAGGCATGTTTAACACTGTTAATTAATCAACCAGGTATATTCTCAGGTCTCATGGGGGAAGTTTTTTGTCCTGGTTTGCACTTTCACTAAACAGTCTTTGGAGATAATTTGGGAAGTAAGGGATTCAGATATTTTGGGACTTTGAATAGAAGCCACAGGGAAAAGCTGGCATTAAATATGTGTGAGGATATTGGTAATGTCAGTTGCATCAGAATAGGAGGCTTCATTATGAACAGATTGTGAGCAATGTATGGTACTTTTTAATTTTGGCTTTTAAATATAGCCAAAGAAGAATTTATAATTATTCTTGGCTTCAGTGGACAGCCTAACTTCATGGGCTTCTTTAGTAGACCTCATAGTGTTCTTCGCGAGTTTTGGATCTCCTAAATAATTTAAGAACTTTATTTTTTTGTAGTATAGTTGTTTATGGCTGTAGATCATCATAGTTGTTTGTTTTTGAATTTCACTTGATACGTGGTTGTAGTAGGCACTACTAGCTTTATGCTGTTTTCCATTTTTCAGAAGGGTGTCATCCTACTGATGTTTCTCATATATTGCTGCTCTGCATCTTTGAGAAGTTTATTTTGCATTAAGTACTACAAGCTAGTAAAATGTGTCAAGTCTATCAGGGTATCAACAACTTTATTTCGCATTCTTTTTTTTACTGAATATTTTTTTATTGATTTTCAGAAACATAAACATATATGCAGTATGTAGATCAAAGAAATATTTACATAGTCAAACAATTCCAAAAAACAGACATTACAAAACTAGCTATTTACATAGGAATCCTATACTTGAAAAACTTTGTTTTCTTGAATGTATCTTTGAATACAATTATAATTTATTATAATCTTCTGTTTCCAGCACTTGATTTGCTTTCTGCCAGGCAATGCTTAAGGGAGTAGGTCATTCTGTTCTTTCCTTCATTTTTTTCAATTCTAACTGTGAGACTGATAAAACCATGTTTTTGAAATGTTTAACATTGGGAGGAGTTACAGCTTTCCAGTTCTGTGTAATATTTTTCCTTGCAATAGCAAGGAGAGTCCACAAAGTTACATATTTTTGCCTTGGAACACAAGACAGTACAGGTGTATTCAATGAAACTAGAGATTTTGTA
This sequence comes from Protopterus annectens, assembly GCF_019279795.1. Lineage (NCBI taxonomy): Eukaryota > Metazoa > Chordata > Ceratodontiformes > Protopteridae > Protopterus > Protopterus annectens. Next base: position 406,627,097 of record NC_056728.1, read on the forward strand.
AGTTGGAAATTATCAGTAAACAGTGCCTGTAACAAATAGTTAATAAGTTCCCAATATCGTTTAAGTAAATGACATTCATAGAACATGTGTTGCCAATTGGCTATTGATTGTGATTTACACCTCCAACATCTATTTTCCTTATTACATATTAGCTCTAATTTGTGTGGTGTTAAGTATGTCCTATGTATAAATTAACATGTGAACAGTTGTAATATAGTGATAAAGATGTTAGTTTTGGAGATGCAAGAATTAGTTTTTTTATCTTTATCATCTGGCATTTTATCATTAACTGTTTCATAGTATTTCTATATATTCTGTTTATTATGAACTTTTGTTTCTTTAACTAATTTGCAAAATACTTATAAAATTCCTTTCCCATTTGTGGGAAATTCCATCAGCATTATTAACTGCTCTATGAACTTAGGAACCTTTTCCCTAACAGACTTCTGCATTGTTGCCTGTTGGTTTAAAACTGTTTGTCTTAATCCCTGCAGTGTTTACCACATGTTATTTTAAGGTTGAACTCACTAATAATTTGGTCTGTCATTAGTACTTTATTAGTGGTTATCAGCTGATGCCAGTAAATTAGATCATTCTTACTAAGTGTTTTAACTGCTACTGAGTCCTGAGTTATAATATTATTTTGTGTATATGTTATTGGGAATACGAAAAACAAAACATGCTTTTATATCTGGATTTTGTTTACAAAGTGCATAAAAGATTTTAGGGTATTGATAATGTATTTAGAATTTATATTTTTGTGTTTCCCTGTTGCCATATATTCCTTCAATAACCAAAGTAAGCTATTCGGTACTATTTCCATATGCTTATTTATTGTATCATGAGTGTTTTTTAACCAGATTTTTTTCATGTAATAGTTTCCATTTGGAAGTATATTCTTTGTTTAACGAAAGAGAAATTGTTTTTAAAGCTGACAATTGTATATATCCTTCTAAAATCTGGTAAGTCTATTCCACCTTCTTCCCATTTGTCAAAATGATTTCTTAGGGCAACTCTAAGTTTTTAGGGTACCATAAGAATTTTGTTATTAACCCTTCAAATTGTTTTAAATATGATTTAGGTGGAGGTAGCAAGCAAGCTTGTATAAAATACAGAATTTTCGGGACTATAATCATTTTAATTATATATAGTCTTTCCTCCAAGGCAAAAAATAGCTAATTCAATTTTTGTATGAGTTCTTTGATATTATCCAAAATCTCTTTATAGTTTAGTTGCATTTGTGTATCCATGCCATTTGTAATTTTAACTCCTAAGTATTTGATTTTATCATTTCTAGATAGATATTTATGATACTTTTTATTTAATGCTTCTTTGTTCATATTTATTAGTAACACATTGGTTTTATTTTCATTACATGATAGTACAGATCTGCTGCGGTGGTGGTGCTGTGGTAGCGTTGTCGCCTCACAGTTAGACGTTGCCCGTTCGATTCTCGGTTAGAGCGTCTTCTGTGTGGCGACATGCGTGAATGGGCATTCTTTCATTGAAGGTTGTGCATTAGGCCCGGCAAGCCAGCACGTAAAAATCTACTGCCAATCATTAGCAGACCGGAGTTCCGCTGTGGCGACCCCTAACCGGGAAAAGCCAAAAGACACAAACAAACATGATAGTACAGATCTCTTAAACTCTTTTGTTGCTTCCCATAGTTCTTTTAATGTGTTATTATCTTCTTTTAAAGTCAAGAACAAACCACTCTGGTTTGCAGTTGTTGTCGAGAGAACAAGCTTTACAAATACATTTTTCAACAACCGTGAATTGCAGTGGTTTTACAAATAAAGGATTATTTCTCTCCACAACAACTGTGAACTGGAGTGGTTTGTACCATTATTGGATTAATTTGCTGTGGTCTTTGGCTTCCTGGTCAGTTGTTTGTTCTTTGCTTGGATTTCTGTTCCATTTCCAGGGATTTCTTGTTTTTTTGTGGATTCTTTTAAAGTCAATAAAATGCTGTCTGCAAATAGTTGAATATTTCACTCAAGGTCAGTATCTAGTTGAATTTCTTAAATGTTTGGGTTTGCACATATGAAATTTGCTAATGGTTCTATTACTAATGTGAATAACAAAGGAGAAAGTGGACAACCCTGTTTTGTACCTTCTGTAATGGTAATATGATAAACAGGATCCTATTTTCATGTATGCCGAAGATTTATCATAAAGACACCTTATTAGTGAGGTAACATTTTTTGAAAATCCATACTCCACCAGTGCAAGCCAAAGGTAATCCCAATTCACGGAATCAAATGCACTCTTAATATCTAAGCAAATGACATTCATTTTATTTTTTGTTTTGTTTATGAAATCAATAATGGACAAAATTCTCTTTATATTGTCATAAGTATTTCTGTTTTTAATGAGTCCAGTTTGATCGTTCTCTATCAATAATGACAATATTTGATTTATTTTGTTTTCATGAACTGTCATAAATATTTTATAATCTATACTTAATAAACTTATGGGTCTATATGAGGTACACTCATCAGGTTTTTTATCTTATTTCAAAATTGGTGATACTTGAGTATATTTCCAAGAAGGAGGGCATTTATTACCTTCTTTAACTGATGTAAACACACATAGTAATAGATTTAATGCATTATTAGATAGTAGTTTAAACATTCTGGTGTCATATTATCATTACCTGGGGCTTTGTTTAAATTTAGTTTCTTGATTTGTGCTTTAAATTCTGTCATAGTTATATCTTTATCTATTATTTTCCTGTGTTCATCTGATAGTCTTAGTCTTATATTTTCCTTAAGGAATTTTCTAAGCGCTTCAGTTGATTCTAATTTAATTTCTTGACTATTGAGTTTATTAAAATACACTATATAGGCTTCTAGAATTCCTTCTAAATTGGATACTTTTCTTTTTTTTTTGTCTATATTGAATATTTATTTTAGCTGATTTGCCTTTATCATTGTTTTCATCCTGTTAGCTATTCTCCTTTGATTTTTTGAATTCCTAGAGTAAGTGCATAGTTTGACCTTCTCTAGATTAATCATTGTTTTATGGTTCAATATCTCTAAGTATTTTTGTTGAGGTCTTCCAATTCTTTTTCTGAAGCTAAGTTGCTTTTATGAATATCTAATTTCATTTTGTCTATTTTAGTTTGTAATTCTGCCAGTTCTTTATTCCAATGCTTTTGTTTGTTTTTATACTAGGCTACCACCTTCCCATATAAATATGCTTTCAATGCATCCCATATATATGTCTGCTACCTCATATGTGAGGTTTAAATCTAGAAATGTTTGCATCTCTGCAGTATATTATTGTTTAAACGCTTTAAAGTTTTCTATATAGGCTGGAAACATTATGATTGTAAATTTTCTCTTAAAGTTAAAATCTATTTGAAAAGTTATTGCATTATGGTCTGAGAAGGGGCAGGTGATTGCTTTGACTGCTTATTTTTGTGGCAAGATCTGTTGTTATATACACTCTATCTATTCTGGAAAAGGTGTTATGTCTATTTGAGTAATGTGTGAATATCAATAAATCTTGTTCAGCATATGTGTTAATGTCCATTAAGTTATATGAGTCAGTAAACTCTGTAAGTAATTTTGATAGTAGAGATTTCTTGCATGTGTTTTTAGCATTTGTGTCATCTTCTTTCATTATACAATTAAAATCTCCTGCAATTATTGCATTACCATTGGAATGTTGTATTAAGTTCTTTAAATGTTTGGCTGCCCTGACACCCAGTCCTGGTATCCAGTAGTTGTTTACCAGGGTAAAAACAAAGGCATTTATTAATAGTGACACTAAACAAGACATTCCTGAGTTATCATTGACTGTACTTATGATCTTGGGCATGAAGGTAGTCTTTCTCCATAATATTGCTGCACCTCTTTGCTTTTTATTATATTCTGAACCTGCTAGTAATGTGTAATCATGCATATTAATCATATTAATGTCTTGCTGTATAAGATGTGTTTCTTGTAAAAATACTACTTGCACTTTACATAGCTTAACGTATCTAGGTCTATATTATGTCAGTGAAATGGCATTACAGCAAATGCCATTTCGCCGATACATATAGACCGAAATCTTAAAAGAGGGAAACCCCAGTTCACTGATTTTTTTTCCCCTGGAAAAAAATCGGTGAACCAACAAAACATAACATACCATTTAAAACATTAGAAAGTGGGGGGCTTCACACCCCACACATCCCCTAACTAAATATACCAATTCCGAGATTGCACTACAGTTGGGAAAAGGGTAATATCACTGCTCAGGCCAAGCGATTTCTTTCCCTGGGAAAGAAATCGCTGATCTGAGCTTTCCCTCTTTTCTTATTTCGCTCTATATGTATCTGCGAAACGGCATTCACTGTAATGCCATTTCGCTGACATGATATAGATCCAGATATCTTTGTAAGCTTCCTCTTTTACAGCTGCTATTTAAGCCATTGATATTGATAGAAATGCATTCCACAGTTGGACTAACTATACCTTTGTATTTAACCACTGTCCTGTTTCTCTGTTTGTACATAACCTTGTATGTGTGCTAAAAACTTTTTACCATTCATTTCATATATTTTATAAATACATTTCATAGACAGCCATTTAAAAGGTACAAATAAAAACTGTCTGCGTAAAAAGTGTTTTTCAAAATATAAACAACCAATCATTACCTTCATGGGAGAAAACATCCCATCCTTGAATAGGTTGACCATTCAAATCACCCCTCTTATCCCTATTCAGCATCTTCTCTCAGCTTTTTCAACAACAAAAATAACTAAACGCATCAAATTCTTATTGCTTATGTGCTATCAAACTTCAGCTATTGAACTATATAATATTCAATTAAACACTATTACAGAGATTGTTATATGATATTACTGTATGTAGTTATATAAAATAGTGTAACCAACTTTAAATACAACATTGTTCTAGTATATACATCTTATATTTTTTCTCACTGTATTATTTAATGTCCTTCAACCAACATCTGTTTTCAGTGTAACAGTATCTATTGTATAGTGTCAAAATCTTACTTAGGCAACACTTTATCAATGAATTTCTTCCTTCATTTATCACCATTGTATACATATATATATATATATATATATATATATATATATATATATATATATATATCCTTTTGCCTATATGTATATTTCTAAGTAACCATTTTATTTTTAGTGTTTCTTTACGCCAGCTTTAATATATAACTAAGATGACTGTTAGTATTTGTTGCAAACTCTATGTGTACACAGTCCAAGTAGGTTCATATTTCCTACAGCTAAAACAACAGAGCCTTGTGAAACTTCATTTGTTTAAACATCCATTCAGGTTAATGAAAACATTGTTATTGTTGTTATAAACTGTAGATTTTATCTCACATTCTTAAATGAAAAAAAAAAGCAATGTGCTGTTTAATAAAGTATTAATTTCACTGTCTTGATTTTTCAGCTGTTTTTTTATATTTATTTATGTATTTATTCCTTGTTTGTTTTTGTTTTTTATATCATCAAATGTTATTTCAAAAAAACACATTTCCATATCAGCTATGCAGTGCAATCCTTACTCATAGTTCACTTTATCCCACCAGTGTACTCCCTTAACTTCAGTCTATCATATCTTTTCCATTGGATACAGCCCAAAACTGGGCTTTACATTTGACAATTTAAGTTAATTTGCATGCGGTCCTCATGCATGGTGCACCATATCTCATGAGCTCTTGGCTGCTTCAATTCCTACACTATCCCTATACATCCCTCACCATTTTTCCTTTGATTTAATTCTTTCTCTCTTTCATCTTGTTATCATATTCTCCCTTGTTGAAGTCTAGTACTGCTTTCCATTGCCTTTTCATTTTTATCCCTTTCCAATTTTGAATGATGATGATTTTAATTTCAGTCTGATAATCATCATGTCTCTTTCTTTCTTTCTAGGTGTTGCCCTCTTTCTTTATGCCCCATATACACAGTTCCACAGTATACTCTGCTTCCTTTTGAAATACATCTCCCCAAATCATTTATGCCTGCTTCCAGACTTCTTGTGCCCATCCACAATACCAGAACATGTACATCATCCCTTCCTCTTCCTTCTGATACCCTCAGCATCCATTATTCTAATTTTTGCCTACTTTTAACAATTTATTGTGGCTTAGATACCATCGATTCGGTATTCTCAGGCTTTCATTACCCACCCCATCTAGTTCTGCATGTGGCTCATTGCTTGTATTGTCTCTAGCCACTATTCATCAACTACCTTTCTTCCATTATCCCTTTCCCAATTCTTTCTCATTTTCACTTTTTTGATCTTGTCTCTTATTTCCCTTAATGCTTCATACATCTGGACCTTTGCTTCTGTAACCCTTTCCATTTCCTCCAGGATGCTGTACTCTCACCTTTTGCCCTCCCTTCCTGCCTGCTTCTCCTGTTGCTCTCTCTGTATTCTTTTTACAAGTCGCCCTCAGTACCAAATAGCTCAACTATCTGTCCTCTGATATTCTGCATTAATGCAGCTGTTGTTTTGAATTGCTGTAAGCCGAGTATTCCTTTTGAGATATTGCTCTTCTCCTCCAAATATTTTCATTTTTCTTCCCTATCTTTGCCCCCACCTTTCTGTTTGTGAGAGTTTTTGGAGTTCCCTTCATCCCATTTCATGCACAGTTCTTTTAAGGTGCTGCATTCATGCCCTTTATTAAGCCTCTCTTTGTGACCCTCACCTGTAGTCTCTTTTGCTTAAACCACCTCTTCATCTGTTTCTACCCAGTGAATGATGATACATGTCAGTATATATGCTGGGAAATGTTGGAGCCTCCAGCTATTTTCCTGTTCATTCTCACTTTTGCTCGGCTCAGTCTTTTCCCTTTGTCTTTATTGAGTGTGAGCTTCATGAACATCCCTGAAAATGTGGTAAGTCTTTTTGCTTGTCTTATTATTTCTTTTATTGGAGCAAAGGAATGGAAACATGGCAAACAATGCCTGGGTCCTGCTGCAGTCCTACTGTCTGTATTCTCTCTATTAGTATTTATGATTTGCTGCTGTCACAAATCTTCATGTAGTAGTTGAATTACAAACTGCACCACTTCACTGTTGCACATGCTGTCTCCCACTTGCATTCCAATTATAAGGGACCACGTGGCTTAAAATCAGGATGTACCCAGGTTTACTAAACTCAATAAATATAGCTGCAGTAATGAAACTAAAGAAAAAATATATTTTTGAATCAGAATGTTCACTCTCCATGATTACAGCAAAAAGAAAAAAAAATGAAAAAAAATTGCTTAAGAACCAGTTTTCCTGTCAATTTCTTCATCTCTTTTCTATTTTATCATTATTCCTAACCAGATTTTCAAATGATCAGAAAACCCTGTTTTCTGTGCTCTTTCTATCATATCTAATACATCATTTGAAAAAAAAAAAAATATATATATATATATATATATATATATGTATATATATATATATATATATATATATATAAAATCTTTTAACCATCATCATCATCAATCCCCTTTTTCCTCATTTTCTACATGGCATCGTGGTGGCATGTCGATTGTAACCATCTCTCTCTGTTCAGTGCCACTCTTCTGCCTTCTTCAACACTCATGCCTGACTATCACATGTCTTCTCTCACACAATCCAGCCACCTCTTTGCTGGATGCCTTTGTTTCCTCTGCCTCAAATCTTCTTTGCCAGATTGTCTTCTGTTTTTCTGCACATGTACCCAAACCACCGTAATCTGTTCTCTTTGACCTTTTCTGCTATTGGAGCTACATTGGCTTCTGCTCTTATGTCCTAATTTCTTCATCTGTCCCACAGTCACCCTCCTACCACCCATCTCAGGCACTTCATCTCCATCACCGCTAGCTTCTTCAACTGCTCTGCCTTTACTACTCTGTTTTGTACACTTTACTTTTCAGCTTCTTTGGCATTCTTCTGTCATATACTACACCTGCCACTCTGTGCCAGTTGGTTGCACCCCCTCTGATTCTAGCTTTGACCTCCTCATTAAGACTTCCACTCTCATCAACCACCCCTCCCAGATACTTGAATTTGCTAACCTCTTCCACTATTTTCCCTTCTATCTCAATGTGATGGTGCGAGGTATTGCTAGCTATCCCAGGAGAAGTAAGGCAGTGGATGTTTAACATATGCCAGCATAGCTAACTGGAATATTTTAAAGAATTACATGTCATTTGTATATCAAACTGATTTGTACAGATGCTTGTGTCTGACTGTATTGTAACTGAATTAAATATATATGTTAACAGGCGGAAGAGAAGAGGTTAAGCTCAGCACCAGCTAACTTTGAAAATTGTGTGAAATTTAATTGCGTGGTAGGCCATTAAGACTGTATCTTACAGGTTTGATTGCAGCCAGAGAGAAAATGTCTGTTGAAACAAGCACTAGAAAGCTCTCTGTATTGTCTTTGCAATGAATTAATTGCTAATCTGGAAGAATAGAAGGTTGAAATTGTTTTATGACTTTCAGAAACTGCAACAGATCTGAGCAAAACTCTATGTGTTTGTATTGTTGATACATATGTGCTAAATCCTTGCAGTTTCTAGCAATGATGGTAGCAGACGTCAGATGACCAGATGTATGTGAAGTCATTCTCTAATACAGGACAACAATGATGTTTAATACTAGGTAAGGCTGAAGTCTCAGAGCACTCTATATTTGGAACCTGGCAAGGAAGGATCCCTCACCTATTTCATCTTGACTAGTAAGTGACCAGGGAATAGTAATTCTTTAGATCAGTCAGGAAAAATATGGTGAGATTAGTTAGATACTGTTTTTCTGTGTCTGTGTGAATCTATTCTTCTGTGTTATTTTAGCATTCCCTGTGATTGAAACTCTGGTGTTTATTGTAAATATATATTCAGTATTTTCATGTTCTTTTATTATTTATTATTAAGTGTATCTAAGCTTTTCATTGTGGCTGCTCCTTTAGAGATTATTTTAAACTTTAAGAGTACTCATATCTATTTGGAGACACTGTGGCCATTCCTGGAAGCTGTACTGTACTGGCCAAACACTAGCATTTGTATTAATATTAATTTCAATTAGTATAATTGGGTACCCTTGTAAAAGCCTTGGAGTAGCAAGCTTTGGAGTTTCTGGTGGCAGTAACTACCTTATAGTCTGGGCAGAAGGGGGCACAGCTAGTAAATCTGTTCCAGACTTTCCCAGGTGTGTGTGTGTGTGTGTGTGTGTGTGTGTGTGTGTGTGTGTGTGTGTGTGTGTGTGTGTGTGTGTGTGTGTGTGTGTGTGTGTGTGTGTGTGTGTGTGCGTGTGTGCGTGTGTGTGTCTGTGTGTGTGTGTGTGTGTGTGTGTGTGTGTGTGTGTGTGTGTGTGTGTGTGTGTGTGTGTGTGTGTGTGTCTGTGTATGTGAAAATCAAATCCCAAAATGTGTGTGTGTCAGCTGCTTGGAGCAGGGACATGAGCACTGGTTTCACAGACAGAGTGGTGGAGGACTTGGGTTGGACACTCAGCTGAGGACTCAGCTCTATAGCTGTGCCACTGGTGAGTCTTATTGGGGATCTGAAGAGAGAGAGAGAGAGAGAAACCCATCCCCCAGACTGTGTTCCCTGTATGGTCTTAAGGGAAATTGTGCTTAATGCAAAGAACTGCATCTGTAAATACTGTGTATCCATTTTTGTACCAAGTGAACATCCCTCTCCAGTGTCAGTGGTGAGGATTCTGGCTCCTTGATTACTGGACCAGAGAGGGGACATCACTCTCAATTCTCAGCTTCTTTTTAACTCCATTTGCTGCCATTGCAACTATGTTATCTGTACTCAGTTTCACACCATGTGCCTTTGGTTTTGCATTTCATTTTTTTCTTTTCTTTTTTTCTTAAATCTACAACTGATGCTACAACATTTTTATTACAACATAATCTAATACTTTTTGTATTTGGATTTTTAATAAGAGTACTACTCCCAAATTCAAGACCATTATATTTCCCCATAATTTTGTTGCTTGCAATCTTTTTGTTTCATGTCCATTCGTTTCACATACCATTCTAAATCATTCTAAATCATGTGTTCTTCTAACTTCATTTTTAATAATTGATAGTCTTAACAATTCCATACAACATGTTATTAGACCTTTCCTTTGCTTTTTTTTAATTCTATAAAAAGACTTTAATTTGGTTTAAACTTCACTCTTTCACTCATTTAATTTTGCCTATACTATTTCCTTTCTTTAGCATTTTCATTTTTACCTCCCAGTTTTCTTGGTGTTCCTCAACCTCATTCTCTATTCAAACTCCATCTCTTGGATGGGGAACTACAACAAATCATCCATGTTTTGAATTGCAGCCCAAAGCATAACAAATAATCCATATTTTGAATCATCCCATCATCATCATCCTAACTTTGGTGTGCACCTTGATTTACATGTTGACAATCTTCACCTATCGTCTTTCCCTTAGCTGTTCTCCTTATAATAATAACCTGTGCTTCATCCAAAATGTCCTACTCCTCACTTTCCTCCTCCCTGATTTCTACCTCATCTCTCTTTCTTTCTTTCTTGTCTTCACAATCAAACCAAAAGTGCCCCATTTTCTTGCATAATCTATGTTCCATCTCACAATACTTTTGCACCTTCTTTCTCTGATATGCTTGCACCTTCTTTTTGGGCAATCAATTATTACATGTGCAATTTTTCCACAAAATTAACAAAGATTTTTGTTGTCCCTAGTATCTCAAAACACATTTCTCACAATCTGTATGTCATACTTGGTAAATTGCATACATTTTGTTTTTCTAGCTTCACAAGTACTTCTTACCATCTCCATTTCACATATTTCATAAATGTCTGGTCTTAATGGTTTTAACATAAGTATACATCATTTCTAAATAATGTATAATATTTTGTTTAGCCATATCATTAGTCCTAAATTATATTTTTCTAAATTGAGCATTTTGCCCTGTAAAAGATTTTCATTCAATGAGTAACAGTTGTTCCTGCAAGCACAAGCATTCAAAACATTTCCATAAGAAAAATGGCTCAGATGTTAAATCATGCAAATGTTCATTGCTTAAATAAATAAATGATATAACATCAGCAGCTTTGAACCTCAATGGGAGGAGTACAAGCCTAAATTAAGTCTATGATGCAGTCTTTTCTAGTTCTAATTCTTACCATTGGTCTTTTTTATTTCATTTATCTGTTACACTTCTGCCATTCACAATGTTGCATAGGACTACTATTCACTACCTTTATTCTCATTATATTTTAACAAAATAATCATCCTCCAAAATTCTACTCTCTTCTGTTTACTTGATTTTCTATACAATTTTCTCACTTTGATTTGTTAAATGTCTCATCAGCAACTTTCTCTTGTCTCTGCTGCTTCTCCATATGATAATGCTGAAAGCTCATTTGGTATGGGCTGCTGCAGCAAATTAGCCAGATATGTATTTTCCATACCTCCAGCTTTACAATCTGTACATCCAGTGTTGAATGCACTGACAACATCACCTTCCAAACTTATACCATACTTCACCAACTCAATTTCCTAATTACAATCTAGTTTTGAATGTTGTTCATTTTTACTTCCATCACAAACTCCAGTATTATCTGTTATGTTGCACTGCATAAGCAAATAGGCACTCCTTCCTGCCTGTTGCACACTTCCTTGACATCTGGTATCCTCATATCAAAAACAAACATGTTAAGTTTACAAAAATGCTGATAAAACTACAACACCCACAATTTGGTCAGATTGTAGAAGAGATGTTTTAGCAAAACATTACCAGCCAAATGGAAACTTCTGCAAGACATTAGATCTCAAATGAAATATGTTGTTTTTACCATGAACTGAATTAATCACCCAAGGGGCAAATATAAATGCAACAGTTTATAGACAATAGTTAAACTTCTTTCCTAGCTGAATTCTCTGTACATTATGTCTATATTAAGGAATCCAGTCCTGTTTTGTTGAAATTATACTCTATGTAAATATGTATGTTGACAGATCTCACAGTGAGTTTCGTTTTCTAAATTTTGCAAGTCATTAGCATGTGTAACTTGGCAGGGAAAATTACAGTACCCAGACAAATTGTACATCTAGTATATGACTTATGACTTTATTTTTATTTTTATTAACTGCTGTTTATGTAACCATGTTTGTATTTGGGAAAGCTGTGGTACCCACTGCCATTTAGAAAATATGTGTTTTCTTTGATTTTCATAATTTCTGTGACTTAATATTCTTTTGGGATGTTGACTTTAGATCATATTATTTAAACACAGTTCTCAGTGAGCCATGAGCTGTGATCTAATACACATCACCACAGTTAAATAAAGATGAACTTTGCTTGTCTTTGGATGATTGTGATGACCAGAAAGGTTGGAGACAACAAAAACTGGGTGTGTTAAAATTGGATTTTATTGTTTTAAAGATGATTGCAGCCATTCCTCTTACAGGTTCTTCATTTCATAGGAGATTACTAGGCTAACTGCTTAAGGGCCCTTACAAGACTAGCCAATATATGGACCCTAGGGCAAGAGGACGGCATAGATTTGTGCCTGTGCATTGAGTATCCTACAGATTACCCCTGTCCATAAGGGGCATAGGCACTACTTCAGGTGTGAATTATTGATTCCCCATCCATTGATCCAAATTGCATTTGAAGAGGGTCAGGGAAGGCCTCTGCCTAATGTGAATAGGATGCCTGTTCCAAAGAAGGGGTGATCTCTGAGATGCATATCTGTCTCTCTAACATGTTTTCTTTGAGATGCTGACTAACTTAGATCCCTAGATCAGGTGACCCACATGCTGTTTGACTTGCAGATGTGAAGCAACTCCTTTAGGGTTGGATCTGTAATTACCTTGTAGGTCAGGCATAGGTCACCCCTTAATAGTTGGTAGGAGACAGAGGAAAAGCATATGTCTTTTAGTCTGTCCACATCCTCATGTTGTTTACACCCTATATTTTCTTTGTGAGGCACCTATGAGGTCATTCCAGCTGCTGTAACTGCCTAGTCAAATACATGCCAAATGGTGCATTGCACACAATTATTGGTCTAATGAGAGCTGAGTACAGCAGCAGTATAATTTCCTTGGATCTGGATGCAGTACCTTTACATATAAGTTGTGCCACATAAAATGACTTCCTCACCACTATGGATGCATGGCAGTCAAAGTTCAGGCTACTGTCATTCTGTGTACCTAGATCTCTCACCTGTGAGTCTACTTTTAGGAGTGTGCTATTGATGTTGTAATTTGCAGGGGCATTTGACTTCCCAAAGAGTATGATAATGTATTTTTTTTTTCATATTTAGTTTTAGGCCATGGTTTTGGCACCAGTCATTTGTCTGATTGATGTAGACCCTTCTGAAGGATATCTACATCATTGGGGAATTTAGTAATTGCCCCAGCTTGCAGATTTTGACAAACGTTGTTATCCACAGACCTTCCACATTAGCCTTGGCTTCAAAGAAGTATGTTCAAAACAGAAGTGGTCCCAGCATTTAGCCCTGTGGCACACTAATAGTAAGTGGCCTCTTGCTAGATCTGGATTTACCCACTTTAACCACATGTGCCCTCTCCATGAGCAAGTTGGCTATGCACCTGGGGAAGTAGGGATTTATGTCCAGTTTTGTGAGTTTGTTTATAACTGAGTGGGAAATTGTGTCAGATGCTTTGGCCAGATTAATGTAGGTTTTACCATCATCTGTGGCCTTGGTGACTTTCTCAAAGAAATCCACAAGGTTCAATATGTGTGACCTGCCCTTGACAAAGCCGAATTGGGTCAGTTCCAGTGTTAGGAGGTTTCTTATGTCATCATTTATCAGGTCCATGATTAATCTTTCCATGGTCTTACATATAAGACTAGTCAAACTTATGGCTCTGTAATTTCTCAGGTCAGTGGATGGTCCTCCTTTACACATAGGGATGACTGCTGCTGCCCTCCACTTTATCGAGACAAAGCTAGTTCAGAGGCTGTGGTTAAATAGAGATTCTAATGGGTATGGTAAGTCCTGATTTAAGCTGTTTAAGAGGCAACCTAGTATATTGTCAGGCCCCATTAAAGCCATGTTTTTAGCTTTAGAGAGCACAGTAGGAACCTTTTCTTTGGTGATAATTATCAGTGGGGTGGTAAAGGCTATTTCTTGGTAGAGAACCAGGGGTGTTGGGGAGATGAAATTTAAGCTTAATTTGTCAGCCAGCAAATTTGTTATATCTTCCGGCTGAGTATAGGTGATGCCATCGTCAACTAATTCCGCATATTGTTGGTGTTGCCCTTAAGACTACAGACATAACTGAAAAATGCCTTCTGGTTATTCATACCTTTGGAGGTTATTTTTACCTTAAAGTCTGCTTTCAGAGACTTGACTAGTTCCCTGATTCACTTAGACTAATGAAGGACTTTTTGCTCAGTTGTGCACATTCCATCTTACTTCTTGACAGGATTTCCTTTCTATTAGTGTACAACCTATTAATACCAGGGGTCCACCAGCATGGCTTATTTTTCAGATTTGACCTGAGTTTATTTCAGTCTGAGGACATCACATGGTGGAAGACTGCAGCACTACCCTAAATTTGTGAGTAACAGATCTAGGATATTTGTTCCCCTAGTGGGAGTGCAGACTAGCTGCTCCAGGGCAGTTGAATTACAAAGTGAAGAAATCTTTGGGTCTGCATGTTAGTGGTCATGTATGCCTCCCAATTAATGGAGGGATAATAAAATCACCCATGAGTATGGTACTGGGCTGGATGGTGAGTCACTCTAGTAACTTCAGGTATGATATATGTTGTTTCGGTGTTAAGGTGGGGCCCTGTAGTTAGCAGGCGTGTGGTAATGGATTTTTCCCATGGTTAATAGTATCTCAAGCATGTCATATTGTTGGATCAGCCTAAAGGTGTGCTTATCCTTTATATAGATTGATACACCTCTGCCTTTTGCTCTATTCTTGTTCAGCGGGTGGTCTAATTAATTACATAGCAGCGTCTCATTTCTGTACTCTTCTCGCTAGTTTTCTTTGTTTGTTGGATGCGAGGTTATTGCCTGGCAAATTAAACAGTTCTTGGAACTATGACTTATTTCTCAGCTCTACCATTTTGCCTTTCATTTTAGTCTATGTCAAACTGTATTCACAAGTGTTGTTGCTCACTCTTTTATGCTTTTGCAATGAAAAACAGATTGAGCATTCTATCTCTATTCATTTATATAGTTAGTTAATGACTGGGGTAGATCACTGATCCAAAGGGGCTAGTTTTAAGCTCTGTGCAGGGGATGAAAAATCAAGAATTAAGCATTTAAACACACATCATGTATACAAACCATTAACCATTCACCAGTAATGAAATCTATAACATATACAAACATATATGTAACACATTGTGCATGTGAAGAAGACTTGCACCAAATAATATTCCTTGAATATTTTTAATATAAATCAACAAAATAGAGTTAATTAATCTAGAGGATTTCATAACATATGTAATACAAAATAGATGTGAATCATACTGTAAAGCATCTAGAAAGTATTCTACAAATAGTCAGCCTATACCAGTTAAGTAGAAGTGTAATATTTGGACCATAGATGCACTGACACTTTGAAGTATAAGTGAGTTTGGTAGACTAAATTAGAAATGAAATGGGGGAAAATAGATAACATGCTGAGGAGTTAGTAGGAGGACAGAAGTGTATTGGATGAAGGATACCTATTATAAAACGTAGAGTGAGGAAATATCAAAGCGGTATAAACTTTATTAATTTGTGTTTTGTTTAGAGGCAAACTTAAGAAAGCTTAGATTGTAATTAGCAATCTCCTGCCTTTGAAGAGTTTAACTCATTACAGCTGAGTGTGCCTCCAGGTGTTTCTGCAGTGACCTCCTACTGCATCTCTAGGTGTCAAATATTTCTTGTTCAGATTTGCATTAATAATTCCACAACCATGCCACATATAAGGTATCAGAATATTTTATCTTTGAGCATATATGATGGTAAACACAACTGTGTTGATATTTGACCTCTGTCAATGAGTATTTGTTAGAACTGTAAAGTGATAACTTCATTTTTTAAAGGCTCAAGTTACACCCACTGGGAGTTAAAGGTACACACCCAAAACACCTGTACTGGGGGGGGGGGGGGGATGAGTTAAGCCATATTAATGTAATGTTTTAGCACTTTGACATTCGGCATTTTTAAATGAAATATTAATATTATTGACAATATCCCTGTAATATTTATACAGCTTAAGTACTTGGTTATATTCTACGTAAAACCAGAACATAATAGGCCAATTTTCTGTTCCCATTAAATGTGGCAAATACAATAAATTAATCTTGGCACTGCCAACTAAGTTATTTCTGACTCATTAACTTGATTAATTTAAATATGTGCTAGATCTTTTCTGTTTTTTTTTACAACTTAAAAAGAAATAGGGTATTTTTAATCTTCCAGCAACAGCATAAAGTATGGTCAGGTTGGAGCACCATAACTACACTGTATATCCTGACCAATGACACTCTATGCAACCTGGATAAAAGATGCCTTACATTAGCCCTATTTAACATCCTCAAATGAATTTTTGACAGGGATGATTAATTGTCCCCCATCCTGTCCCCCTTTATCTTTACCCTTATTTTCTATCTGACTGACATAAGAATCAGCCCTCAGGAAAGTTCAAAAACTATCTCATTGACCGAACATTCAAAGTTAAAATAGGTTGTTCACTCTCCTCTACGACTAATATACCATCAGATATCCCACAATACTCCATTCTCATTCAACTGCTTTTCTCCAGTTGTATAAACAAACTTCCAGTGGATCTTCAACACCTACAAATCTTACTTTATGCAGATGTTATGTCTCTCTGCAGATGTAGCCACTAGTACCATCTCATATAGGATCAACTTTAACAGGACCTGCTAGACATTTTTGACTTACTCTCCTCTAACCCCCCCCCCCCTTTTAATGTCCAACAAAGCAAAAGCAATATTGACTGGCACAGTTAAATTATCCAACACTCCAAAGCTTATTCCAAATCGTCCATGTCTAAGAGGTAAATATAAACAGAGACCACTTACAAGAGCCCAGTGTGCAATAATTCATATGAAAAAGACTCTTCCAAAAATGATACTTCAAAAGACAACTTCAGTGCCAGCAAGACACTAAGACATCTGTATGCAAAGCAAGTTTTATAAATAAATATGTACATCTACAATACCAATGACACCACAGTGGCTGATATTTCATGCAACTGTTTTATTTTCTCTGGTTAAAATGCTTTTATTGTCAACTAAAAACCTTTCAGTTTTCATAGTGAAGTATTTTAATCTTTAAGTTCTAATATATGCATGGTAAATCAATGTTTACAGCAAGTTTGTTATTTAATATTTTAGTATTAAAATGAGTGTGGTTATAATCAAGCAGTATTCATATTTTCTTCTGCTGCCAAGCCTTCTTGGTCTTTGTTGTTCTCATGGAGTTTCCTGAGGTAGTATACTTTTCCCCTTAGCCAGGTCCCTGCCATTTCCATAAATAATGGAAGTTATATGAATTGTGTTACATTTTTAAAACACATTTAATTTTACGGTTTAACAATGATCTGGGTACATCTATAGTTATAGAAATGATTACAATTAAATATTTTAAAATATTTTTCATTAACTTTATGCATCATATGTGTTTTCTCTTAACAATTATCATTGTTTCTATTAAACACAGTGATAAAGCTCACTATAAACACACATCATCTAAGTTACATGGAGCCTATGAGAAACACAAAATACAGTACTGTAACACCATTAAATTAATGGATGTTGTAAATATGTACTATCCAGGCACTACAATCTCTTAAGTGTTATAACTTCCAACTTCAGCTGTCAGACTAAGCTCCATTCACCTAACTGCTAATAGCTGCTCTCTTTGTCTGCCTTCTTGCTTATTAGTTATACATTTACTTAGTAAATTGCTCTTTGATTTACTCATAAAAATGTGTATTACAGTCTGTTACCTTGCTGTGTGTAATAGTCTACTGCTCTTCTTTTGTTTTGCTGGATTGCTGCCTGTTTTCGTTAATCTCCTATCTTAAAGTCATACTATCCTTATAGAATAATTACCTAAAGTTTCTCTTCTCATGTATTTAAGTTGTTTTCTAATTATCCTATTTAGCTATCTATGCAGCCTTTTGCCTGACATACTGTATTTTGTTGTTTTTCTGCATGCTTCTTACTTTGCATAAAGAATTATGCATGTTTTGGTGCTGCACAGTGATTACTTGTTGTAAGTTGCCATGATGACCTGGGCCATACCTAACAAGGTCCTTGAATTTGTAGCCATAGTTAACAAAGCTAAGAATATATAAATTAAAGAGATAAATAGTGAAACAGGTTAACAGCTTCAGGTGTCTGGGAGGTATGGCTGAGGAAAATGATATCTGAATGAGGAGATGAGTGCTAGATTCAGAGATGCTGCAGAAAAGTGGTACAAAGTGTCAGGGATAGTTTGTGACATAATGCCAAAGAGGCTGAAAAGAAAGGAATGCAAAACAGTGGTGTGAGCAGTACTACTGTATAACGCAGAAGCTTGGACAATAAAGGCAGAGCAGCTAAGGACGATAGAGGTGATGGAGTACATGAAACAGGTAGTAGAATATATAGTGTGGAACAGATGAAGAATTGAGACAGAATGAAGCTATGATAGCTCCAGCTCTAGAGAAGATTGGGAAGATCAGAGTGCAATGTTTCTGTCATATGTGCAGAAAAGTAGAAGATGATTTGAGAAATCAGATTTGGGAGGGACAGGAAGTAGGCAAAAGGAGATCACAACATCCAGTCAAGAGGTGGATGGGCTGTAGGAGAGAAGGCCTGTGACAAATAGGCATCCCTGACAATGAAGGCAAACTAGTGACATTGAATCCAGAGAGAGTCAGCAACAACAGTTAATGTGACACCCTGATCCCATGATCCCAGCTGGATTCCACCTTGGCCAATCCACAAATTCCTTGTTTCATGGACCTCCCCAGATGTGTCATTCTTTGGCAATATGTCCATCTCTGTATTAAACTTCTTACTGTGATCACCTACTACATACTATTTTCCATGGCATGATCTCTCTTTCTAGGCTAATCAATTTTGCTGGTAGCCTAGATTTACTTTGCTTTCAAACTGGCAATAGGATAAACTTTGGCTAAGTAAATTCTTTTTTCTGAGCTTCAATTTCTCTGTCGCGTGTTACACTTTTCTCTCAGTCTGATTCATGTTTGGGCTCCTTTTCTGCAACTATCAGTTCAAACTAATTCACTCTGTTTAATTACATTTGTATTTCTTCATGCATACTTTTATTTATGGTGTCATGTTCTGACTGCAGTTATCACTTTTTTCTCTACAATTTAATGAATTGATGATTAATCATATTCAATCTGTTTTTTTTTTTTTGGTTCTACAAGACTGGGCTTATGGATTTGAATTGCAATTCACAGATTTTCCAACTTATTGGTTGTTTGCCTGGATTCATCTTCCATGACTCCAGGCTGTTTAAAACTTTTCATTGGTTTCAAAAGCTGTGTGACAGTTACTGGTTCAGTTACTGAGTTTATCTACAAACTGACTTTTTTCCCCTTGGATTATCCCAATAACATACTGGTCACCATTCTGCCAGTTAATGCTCTCTCTTCTTCCTTTAGCACATTCACCAGGCATTCCTTCTTTTTGCATTAGTGTTTCAGTTCTGGGATGTGTTGTTTAAGTGTATTTTTGTCACTGGTATTACTCTTCTGTACACACACGCACACACGCACTCTCACACACACACACACACACACACACACACACACACACACACACACACACACACACACACACACACACACACACACACACTTAATCCTAGCCAAAAGACCAAGGAACTCATTGCACCATATTTCCTGAGTTCCCCACTGGTCAGTGTTGACTACTGACTTTCATTTATGTTTTTAAGCTTTTTTGTTGTAGTTTTACCTTCTTCTTTGTTCTGAAAATGAGTGTGTACAATACTCAGCTCAGTGTTAGTTTGGATTTCAGATTAACGTTTTGAGTTGCGGTATCATTCTTTCTGGTTTTGGTGTGTACGTTGCTTAATGTGGTGCTTTCAGTTCTCTTTGCTATTTCATTATTCTCACTGACTCAGAAATTTTAATAAGCTATTGTATAAAATCAACAATCTCTTTGTTTGAATTTGCCATATCTTTTCTTACTCAAGGTCACACAAGAAGTCTTATAAATCTCTGTTTTTATTTCCAATTTAGAAATCATCTGTTGCACCATAGATATGAGTTTTTTTTTTCTTTTGGAGACAGTGGTCTATGTTTTACCATTACTTCTGTAACTTTGTCTTGCAGGGTTATATGACCTTGTAAGTCTTTCATTTACTTGTGCTAGGTTAACCCTTTGCTGCACTAGTATGTTTCGCTTAAGAAGCTCTAATGCCATTTCTACAAGTTCTTGTTTATTAATAATACTCACTTTCTGTCCCTCGCCATCAACTTTTCTAGTTTGCTTAGGACCAGAACCAGAATATTTGCTTTCATCAAAAGTTTTACTTTTCATATATGCTTCGCTGGATTGCATTCCATTCAATTTCTTCTGTCTGTCAGAGGCTGTCTGGCAAAAGCACTTCTCTTTCCACGGTGCCACTTTAAGTTGACCAACGCTACTTTATCTAACTAACTCGTATTGCTGTACTTTAGTAGATTTGCTTTACTTCATAGGTTCATAGGTTCATAGGTTCATACTAGGCTATCTGCCCGAGGGCATTTACAAGCCTAGCCCATCGTTTTGTGGCTTACGCCACCCCTTAAGTATGGGGAACTATACCCATTATTTTGCTGTGCCTCTGTCGAGCAGTGACACTGAGGTAATCCCTGGGGTATATTTGCGATCTCCCATCCATTGGTCAAGATTTCTCTTGAACAAGGCCAGCGAGGTGCTCTGCCTCACATATACCGGGATTTTGTTCCACAGCATAGGGAGTCTTTGGGTGATGAATCTATCCCTCCAGCACGCCCTATTAATAGCCGTGTCGAGGTTTAAGTCTCCCGCCCTTGTGGCTCTGGTGGATCTAGATTTTTTGAGGTGAAGCATATTCATCAAATCTGGGTTTGACATGGCCTTGTATGTTAGGCAAAGGTCACCTCTGAGCAAGCGGTAAGCAACTGAATAGAGCTGGAGTTCTTTCAGTCGGGCAGCATAGGACAGATTTTTGAGACCCTTTATCCTTTTGGTGAGGAACTTTTGTGGTCTCTCCAGCTGCTGCAAGTGTCGGGTCAGATACATTCCGAATTGGGCATTGTACTCAATCATTGGTCTGATGAGTGATGAGTAAAGGGAGACCATGACCTCCCTTGATCTAGATGAGAATCCCTTCATGATAAGGTGGGCAATGTAGAAGGTCTTCCTAACTACTTTAGCTACATGGGTGTCGAATGACAGACTACAATCAACCTGGGTCCCCAAGTCCCTGATAACTTCTTCTGTGCTCAGTGGATTGCCACCTATTTGGTAGCTAGGGGTAACCTTGTTTTTCCCGAAGGGTATGACTATGCATTTTTTGGCATTTAACTTTAGGCCATGGCTCTGGCACCAGTTATCCGCTTCTGTGAGACCCTTCTGAAGGATATCTGTGTCAGATGTGTTTTCTACTATGGCTCCCAGTTTGCAGTCATCTGCAAACTTTGTCAGCCATAACCCTCCTGTGTTTGCTTGTACTTCGGAAAAGTAGATGCCAAACAAGAGTGGGCCCAGGACTGAGCCCTGTGGGACCCCACTTGTGACAGGCTTTGAGTCTGACATGGCGCCAGCAACTCTGACCCTGTGGGTTCTGTCACTCAGCCAGTTTGCAACCCATCTTGTGATGTATGGGTTAACATTTAAGCTGCTGAGTTTTTCAATGATACCCGAGTGAGGTATTGTATCGAAAGCCCTCGCCAGATCCAGGTAGGCTGTATGGACTGCCTTTCCCTCATCAATGGCTTTGGTGACTGTTTCAAAAAGTCAACCAAGTTTAAAGGCATGATCTGCCTTTGACAAAGCCAAACTGGGTTGGATCCAAGGTCTGCAAATTCCCTATGTCTTTATTTATGAGGTCCATTATGATCCTCTCCATGGCTTTGCAGATAAGGCTTGTCAAGCTAATAGGCCGGTAATTTCCAGGGTCGGTGGAAGCACCGCCTTTGTGAAGTGGGACCACAGTTGCAGTGCGCCACTCCTGGGTACATATCCAGAGGTAAGACTTTGATTAAATAGCTGTCCTAGTTGTGGGTTTAATTCCTCATTGAGTTCGTGGAGCACACAGCCGGGGACACCGTCGGGTCCCATGGATGCTGTGTTTTTGTTTTGGAGAGAGCAGTTTTACCTTGGCCGTTGGAAATGTGTGGGGGGCGGCAATCTTTTGGTATAGATATCTCTCCTTTTGGGGAGGGGAGAAGTTTGCACTGAACCTGTCAGCCAGTATGTTGGCAATGTCTGTAGGATCAGTAATCTTCACATCATTTTGACTAGTTCTGAGCATATCTGGGAGTTTCCTCCCAGGTTTCTAACATAGCTAAAGAATGCCTTATGATTGTCTTTTGAGTCTTTAGCTATTTTTCTCTCAAAATTTGCTTTGGATGATTTTATGAGAGCTCTTAGTTTTTTACTTATAGTGATCAAGGGTGTCTTACCTTTTAAGGATTTTGCTCTATCTTGTAGTAGCTTTCTCCTTTTGTTGTAGAGTTTGTTTATGGCTGGGGTCCACCAGAGTGGACGCTTGCCTTTGGTACAGAGAGTCTTTGTTTTGCTTGGGATTGCCTTATCCATGCAGTCCTGCAGGTGCTGGTAGAAGGCATTTGTGAGTGATTCAGCGGCTTGAGTACTGTTTTCCGCCGGCTCAGGGGCCTTAAAGGAGACCACACTAGTCTTTAGAAGTGTGAAGTCGGCTTTGAGAAGTTTTTACTGTGGTCTTTTTATTTCAGGTGGGTGTGGGATGAGGACCTCCAGCGAGATTAGTTTGTGGTCTGATCTCACCAGTGAGGGGTATACTTCCGGTGTTGAACATTGTGCTCCCATGTTCGTGATGATGAGATCAAGTATGTTATCTCCTCTTGTGGGGATGGTGACTAGTTGTTCCATGGCATTTGAGTTTATGAATTCCAGGAACTTTTGGGCTAGGGTGTTTGGGCTTGAGTAGTGTTCCCAGTCTATATTAGGGTAATTGAAGTCACCTAGTATGATGGTGTTTGGTGATACATTTATCCCTCTAGTGTTTTCAGGAAAGCCATGTGAGGTTCCTGAGTTTGTGAGGGTGGCCTGTAAC
Organism: Protopterus annectens; assembly: GCF_019279795.1. Lineage (NCBI taxonomy): Eukaryota > Metazoa > Chordata > Ceratodontiformes > Protopteridae > Protopterus > Protopterus annectens. Next base: position 406,650,359 of record NC_056728.1, read on the forward strand.
ATGCTACAATTTGCAGAGCAGTCTTGCCTATGGTTAATTGCACCTGGATGGTCTCCGATGCATCGTGCGTTTCCACCAGTCTTGAGGTGTGGGTGTCCTTGATGAATATGGATACCCTCCTTTCTTGGTATTGTCCGGATTTTGGGGCCGGAACGCATGATATGAGGTAAAACCTGATAGTGCTGGGGTGCTCTCAGGAGCCTTGAACCAGGTTTCTGTCACAGCACAGACATCGATGTTCTCCATATTGAGAAGGGCCTCGAGTGCGTGCATTTTGAGATTTAGACTTCTGGCATTGAGCAGCATTACCCTTAGTTTTTTCCTTTTTGTGTTCTAGGGTGGTAGGTTTAGAATTTGAGCCTTGCCTAAAAAGGCACTATGGGGTGGCAAGAGCCTTTGCCAATATCCGAATCCCAGGGTGACAGGTGCAAGCCGTCCCTTGCGAAGCAGCATGGCTTGTCCAGCATGTCATCCCAGGCAGACAGACACTGGATCCCCTTTGAATGACACCAGTGGTTAAGCCAATTGTTAAAGCTGATCATCTTATCTCTGTATTGTGGCATCATTCTTGGTGAAGGTAGGATACTGCTCAAGGTCAGGGTCATACCTGCCTGGGCTACATAATCAGAGAGCTCCTCAATGTCTCTTTTCATGTAGTCCAAGGAGGTACGTCTCAGGTCGCTCACACCAGCATGGACAATGACTGAGTCATATTTGTACCTGCTGTTGAGAGACCTGAGTGCTTGCGTTATGTGGCGGATTCTAGCGCCCGACAGGCAGCTTACTGTGACCTTCTCCTTACTCAGTCTGGTGAGCGGAACGCCAGTGTGTCTGACTATGGAGTCACCAATGACTAGTGTGTCTGGCATTGTGTTTGGCCTTAAGGGCTGTGACTGTTTGACACTCTGACTGTGAGGTCTATGTGTTGCAGGTGCTGTGTTCTGAGGTGGTGGTTGTTTGGGTGTCTGCTTAGGTGGCCTCTGCTGTTTTGGTAGATTTTTGTTCAGAGCCTCCGAGTATGTCTTTGTGTGTTTATGTGTATGATTTGAGGTTGTGATGGTACTATGTGAGACTGGGTCTATAGTGTGTGTGGTAACCTTCTCCTCCTGACTGGTCTTGCCAGTCCTATGTTGAGAGAGCTCAGCCTCCAGTTTGGCCGTATAGTTGCATCTCTCGCATGTATTTGTGTTTTGTGGGAGGAGGAGAGGGTTGTCTGTGTACATGAGGCAATTGTAACATTGCCTCAAAATTCCCAGGTTCACCAGCTGAGCAGGAGAGGACACTAGCAACTGATCCGTCGACATGCTAGAAGGAATAGACAAAAACTTTGAAAAAGATTCCGGGGGACGTGGGTGACAGAAATGGGGGTTTGCCTTTTTGGGGTACTATCTATGGCAAGAGTGCCGTATCAAGGTAATAAGTACTGTAGGAGCAAGTGCTAGGTTTAACAGATAGAGAATAGTCTACTTGGAGTCAAGTAGAGATGATCTTTTTAGTTATAGGATACGCTGATTAGATCAGTAGTATAGTTCAAGGAAGGTAGTTTTAAGGGAAAATTTGAAGAGTGTAATTTAGGTAGCCCTAATAGTTTAAATCTGCTTAACCGCGCTGCCCTAGTGTGCAACAGTAGCAGCTCACAAGAACTTCAGCTAAATCACGCTTAAATCAAGGCAAACGCGTTTAGCGTTTTTATATCAGGGGGCTGAAAGAAGCTAGGAACTGGCCCAAAACGACCAATAAACTACAAGTTGCTGGCTGAAACCTCACAAAACTGGACCAACAGGCAGCTCAATGCTTCCCACTCCCACTGGATAGCAAAGGAACTTCCTCCTTTCCAAATTAGGTAAAGAATCAGTAACAGGAACTGCAAACAAAGTCCAGGGATCAGCAAGCTCTGAAACTGGACTAATCTAGCTTAGCAAGGCGGGAAAACAAGAGATATTTTTTTGGTTTTTTTTTTTTTCAAGAGACAAGCAGAACAGATACAGTAAACACTTATAAATGCTATAAATCGGCTATCACAGCCTACACAAACAATTTGCAACAGTTACAGATATTTAAAGTAACAAACTGAGAAACAAGTGCAATATCAGAATAAATGCAGAATAAAACAGTAGCAATGTATCAGCAAACAGGCGAAAATACAGTAGCAAGATAAATAGAAGTGGAAAGCCACAAAAAAATACTTATATCAGGTAAAGTCGCTTTTTCAGCTCTCTGAAGCTTGGATTACTCTGCTGGCCACCACGAGGATCTTGTGCTGAGTAGGTACTTCCGTGGTAATAGCACATGTTCTGTTTTCCTTATTACTTTTCCTCCCATTGCCAATAAAGACAGTCTCAACCAGTTTACCAAGTTTGCACTCAGTTGTCTTTTTTATGCTCAACAGCAGTGAACACCTCCACACTCATTTTTCTTATTTTCTAGACAACTCGTTTTGCCTTACTCAAAAATGAAATATATTCCTTTTTCCTCTAAGAGGGTCTAGCCTTTTAGAATCAATATCTTTTTCATCAATGAACCCCTACCTTTTCCTGTCAGAGGACTGAACCTTTTTCAAATCAACTTATTTTTTTTATTTCCTCAGTAATGAATCCACCTTTTTATGGAGGCTTTTAACATCTTGCATTACTCAGTAATGAACCCCATGTTTCTGTCAGAGGGTTTCACTTTTCAAATAAGCACCTTTCATGGTAATAAACCCTCTTTTCCCTGTGGATGTTTTTACTTTTAAATGTAGCATTGTACAGCAATTTTAGTTTCACAGAATTCCAGCAGTATTTTATCAGTCAAGTAATTTTTTTCTTGCAAGTCTTTATTAAAAGTGTTTCAGTTTATAAGTTATTAATATTTATTCTGATAGATGTCTATTGGTAGATCGTTTTGTTAGTTAGTCATTTTGTTAGTGAGTTGGGTTCTTAATTAATAAAGTTTGGATTATTAGGTTAGCCTTAATAAGCTTTTCTTATTGTATATTATAATTTGTCTTTACCTTTTTAGTTTAAGTTCTAAAGTAGCAGCACAGTCTCAGTTTATACTATGGTGTTGAGGGGGGAGGGGGATTTGGTTAAAGGAATGAGTTTAATGCTTTTATTACTGTTAACAGAACCAACCTCTGTAACCACTCCCTTGTTCCAAATAACTTGATTATATATACTCAACTAGGATCGCTTGTTTGTGTGTTTCAGTAAAGGATATTCCATTTTTAACTCAACTGTGGACTACCTACTATTTTACTATTTTGTAGTATGTATTTTATAGTTCAATTTTTATTAGTGAAGTGAGGTTTGGAACAGACCATTTTGTCCAGCGACATCTTCATGGCGGGGGGTTAGTTAGAGTTGCAGGATTTGGGAAGATAGGGGTAGGATAGGGTGAAATAGGAATGGATGAGGTTTGGGAGGAAGAGAGGTAGGGGTATTGAGGGGCTTAAAGGATTTTAGGCAAGTGTAACTGGATTAAGAGTCACATTTTTGAGTGAACTTGCTACATTCAGGTTCATGTCTTGATGACCAGTGTGTTTCTTGGTCAGGTAGGCCTTGGTTTGGTAGTGAGGATAAGGAGGTGAGTACCTGGGGTGTAGGGTATGGTTATATGTATGCAGGTTAAGGTTGATGTCTTTTAAGTATAGGCACTATTTTTTTTTTTTTTTTTTTTGAGGCAATGGCATCAGTGGCTTGGATACGTTTGTCTGCCTTCACTCAGGAGATTTGTGGTGTGTGGTGGAGGGCACATGTGGGGGGCATGTTTCCTGTCCCATGTGCAGTGCACATCAATTTGGTTTTGGCGGTTGGGTGTGTTGGTGATGTGGTGGTTTGAGCGAGGGGCTGTGATGGTAGGGGAGGGAGACTGGTCCGATAGTTTTTATAAAAAAAAAAAAAAAAGAGAGAAGAAAAGAAGGGCGGCTCTGAGGAAGTTTTTGTCAGCTGGGTGGAGGTTGGGGGCAGGATGGGTGTTTGCCCCCCTTTTCTGGCAGTGCTCCTGGTTTCTCCGTGGCATGTGGGGAGAAGACTTTGTGGTGCTTTTCAACTTGGTCTTGCAGGGCTTTTGGGGGCTTGGAGATGTAGCATCCACGTGTGCTGGATTTTCCTTTTGGCCGTCCTTGGCCCCTGTTGCCATGGGGTGCTTCAGTCGGGTGTTGATTTGATGTATTCCTTTGCAGACAGCCATTTGGTGCATGAGATTTTCGGATGTGTTTTGGGAGTGATGAGCCGGTGTATACTTATATTTTGATGATGACTGTGCATGTGTCTGTACTTTTGGTGACTTGATAATGGTTACAGTTTGATTTATAGTTTAATGGTTGGCTTGTAAATGTAAGAATTGTTTATTTGGGTTTGGGACTTGTCTATCTGCAAGATGCGTACTTGAAATGTTGGAGGCCTTTCTCAGCAGAATAGCTGCGATGCTATGTAATTTTGTGCAATGCGTAAATGTGTTTTTTCTCTGATTTCCAGCAGGAGTTCCTTCTCATTTTGCATGTTTCTCGGAGGCGGCATGTCGCATTGCTGGATTCATTGATTGTTGCCAGCTAAATATAGTTTGCTGGGATCAGTAAAGGAAAGGGAAAAAGAAACTGCATTTGAACATGCGTGTGGCCAGGGGGTGTTTGTGGGAGGGCTCTTGTTGCATGCTCTCTTGTTGGCAGCAAGAATGGAGAAGGTACCATGGCAATGTTGAGAACTTGCTGGTACCGTAATGATTACTGTTACAGCTCTGTGACTGTGGAGTTAATGTTTGACAGAGCAAAAAATAAATTTTTTTTGAACAGTACCTTGCATGAGGCTCAGTAGTGAACCCTGCCCTAACCACGCCTTCAGGCTGACAATTCTTGGCGGCTTGTCATATCTGCTGCATATTCATTTCTGTGGCGAAATGAATATTGAGGTGTCATATCCATGCCATTAACTTACCTGTCAGGCTCCTTCTTTTATGAAACAAAACACAAGTCCAAGCACTTTACCAATATATTCCTTAGTTTTCTTTTATTAACAATGCAATCTGGTACCTCGGCCTTTCGCCTTCAAGGGATCACAATAAATGTATGCTTCAAGCACTTTTATATACATCTCATAAACTAATTATCACAAGCAATTCACAAACAACTCAATCAATTCATTCAATTATTCAATAAACATTCCTTCCCTATTTAATATTAGGTTTTAACATTTTCTTAATTTATCTTACACATTTTAATATATATATATATATATATATATATATATATATATATATATATATATATTTTTTTTTTTTTTGCTTCAATTCATTAAACATTCTATTAAATAAACACATTTTTTCACATTACTAAAAAATTATACAAATATATTAATTAATTATATTAACTTATATAAGTTATATATATTATGTTATATTAAATTACATTAAATTAAATTAAATAGCCAGTTCCAAGTTCAGCCCAAAGGGCTTTAGCTTCTTAAATTTCAAAATCATTTTTGTCTCTAATTCCAATAATTTTTGAGAATAATTACTCCCTCCTATGGAAAAAGGTTTACCCAACACACAAAATTTTAGACTACCAGAAGAACCCCCATGTTTTTCAAGGAAATGTTGCGCCACAGGACTTGCTTCACTACAATTTCTAATATCTCTTAAGTGTTCTAAAACACGAATTCTAACCATTCTTTTTGTTTGCCCAATATACCAAATGTCTTTACAAGAGCAACATAAAGCATAAACTACACCCACTGACCTACAGTTGAAATAAAATTTGGGATTAATAGAAATACCATTAATCTTCTTTACATTCACCACCCTATCACACAAACTACAGTGTCCACATTGGTATGTACCCAAATTCAAATTATTAATTTCATTCCCTTTCATAAAATTATAATTTAACAATTCTTTAATATTCTTTCCCCTTTTATATGAGAAAGTAATATATTCTGGGAATAAATGACCTATTCTCTCATCCTCCTTAATTAAATACCAATATCTCATCATTATTCTCCTTAATTTTTCTGAAAATGGGGTAAATTCTGTAACAAAAAATAAATTTTCCCCAGCAGCATCTTCTTTCTCATTATATTTTAAAGACACCATTTTTTCCAGGGTGTATCTTGGTTTAACACATTTCCAAGGACCCTCATTTCTTTCCTCAAGTTGTCTCCTTTTATTTATTTATTTATTTATTTAAATTTGTTGAGCGGGATGTCCGACTGCACGTAGGTCTATTTTCAGCGGAGGCCCGGGGAGAAAAGCTCCACAGTTAAAATAAACAGACAGTATTTACATTGGATTACATAGTGATTAACAATTTACATAGCAATTACTTACAACATATTTACAGATGAAGAACATAGTACATCAGTAGACAACTAGAATCTTTATCTGTGAAGTGCTAACTAAGTAAGAGATCTTTTTTATACCCCCTCTCACTTAATCTGGTTTCAACATAATTTAATCCAATGATTTTCTGCCTCTCATCACTAGTATGATCATATATTCTTTTAAATTCACCGAAAGGTAAATAATTTAACAAATGTTCTGGATGCATATTGTTAGCATGCAAAAACATATTTACTGCAGTATCCTTCCTAAAGGGTCTAAAACCAATTTGATCTAAATTGTTATATAGTGTTACATCCAGAAAATTAATTTTCTCCCTATTAAATTCATGAGAGAAGGTTAGTCCATGTTTGTTCATGTTTAGGGTCTCAAAAAAATCTAAAAATTCAAAAATTTTACCCTTACAAATCATAAAAAGATCATCAGTAAAGCGTTTATATGCAATAACATTCTTTCTGTAGAATTCAGTAGGGTAAATAAATTGTTTTTCAAAAAATCCCATATAAATAATAGCATATGAGGGCACAAAGGCAGCCCCCATGGCTGTCCCTTTCAACTGCAGGTAAAATTCATCATTAAAACAAAAATAATTATGAGTCAAACAAAATTCCAAAAGGTTCACAATATAAGTAGTCCTAGGCCCATCTCCCAGCATTTCCATCACTGTTTCCACTCCCCATCTTTTACTAATATTGGTGTAAAGTGATTTTACATCAATAGTTACCCAGTAATAGTCCTGACACCATTTTACCTTAGAAATTTTATCCAACAATTCCTGAGTATTAGAAATATGTGCTGTAATTTTAATCAGATATTTCTTAAGGTGGAAATCCAAAAAAATGTTAACATTACTTAATAAGGACCCTATACTCGATACTATCGGCCTACCAGGAGGACTTTCCAAACATTTATGTACTTTTGGTAGAGCATAAAAAATAGGTGTTCTATGTTTCTTTATAAACAATTTTAAAACATCTTTTCTATTGAAGAAACCTAGATGTTCCCCTAGCTCCAGTAAAGCTAACAATTCATCATTAAATTCTAGTATTGGGTCTTTTCTTAATCTTTTATATTCAATGGTATTGTGCAATAAATCCGTCACCATTTTACAATATTTCACCTTATCTAGAATCACCCAGTTTCCACCCTTATCAGCGCATTTAAAGATGTAATCTTTTTTCAGCTTAATCAGGTTCTTAAGTGCCATCCATTCCTTCTTATCTAAATTATACTGTTTCCTACTCTTATTAAACTCATCCAGAGCCAAGGAAATTTCCTTGAATATCACTTTAAAAAAAGTAGTAATCGCAGGTACTTTAATATTGGGTGTAAAATTACTATCTGAAGCCAAATGAGGTAATGTTAACTTTCCATAACCAGTATGTAAAAAATCACCATACACTGCCCCCTCATTAGCATTATAAGTTTCAACATTATCAGCTTCATGAAAGTCAGAATTAAATTCATACTCATATATGGACAAATTTAATAACTCATCCATTTCACTCTCTTCAAATGTTCCATTATATTCAGAATCAATCACATTCATAGACATATTTTTCACATTAGTAGGTGTTTTGTTGTTCTGAAGAAAACTTTTAAATATAATTTTCTAATGAAGGTTCTAAGTTCCAAATACACATCTCCTCCAATGGAGGACAAAAATTTGGTACAAATTTACAACCTTTAGATAAAACATTTCTCATTTCATTATCAAGAGACAAATTCGATAAATTAATAATACACAATGTCCGTATATCATGTTCACTCACAGTGAGATTTTCACTTGAAATGATTCCTGCCCTTCCGACCATTTCTTCCCCTATTATTTTTGCTGTACTTCTTTTATGGATTGTGTTAAGCCCAGCAGGTCATGCACAGTGGCTAACTAAAGTAAAATGCATCAACACTTATTTAAATTAAATGCCCCCTTTGAATTGTAAACAACATTTCACAATGATCCTCATAAAATCTATGGTTTTCTGGTAGATCACTGGGATGATTTGAGGATGGAAGTCATTAAGTAATGATGTACATTTCAGTTTTAAACTTCATATCTTTCAGAGAATGTATGTTGAAACAAATCCTGTTACACTAGCAACGTTGTAGGCTTACAAGAGTAATACTTAATTTTGTGGGTTAGGTCTAGGAGTGCAGATGGGTTAGAGTTTTGCATTTTGTTTTGTACAGCGTGTTTCTCTTGGTGCCTTCCTTGTAGTGTCACAGAGATATAATTTTGGAGGTAAGGTGTGGTTTAGGATTGGCCTCCATTGCTGGTGAGTTGTGATCATACTTGGCTCTGTTGAAGCATAAGTCCTGTTACTGTAGCAGTCTGTTAAGGGTGTCTGTTGTTTGGCTTGTCATGGGGCAGGGCTAGTATAGAGCTCTCAGATTTGGTGTGGATGAATGTATTCACTGTGGGTATTGCTGACTTGGAATCGGGTAGCTGTTGGGTAGTTCTGTGAGAGATTTCATGTGATATTGTTTCATGGGCTTTCCAGGAGTTTTCCTAGTAGCATCTTTTGTGGGCTTTGATTAGGCAGCATAATGGTTGGCCACTGGCGGGTTCGAATTTTCTGCTGGTGCGAAGTACGCATGTCAATTTAACCTGAGGCAGCAGCAAATATTTATGACTGTTATAGCACATGAAAAATAAAATGTCGGTTTCAGTTTGGAAAATAACAGCCAGAAAGTTGGTGATGAAGAAAGATAGTGAGAGAGTTATAGATAGAGGCATTACAGTCTGAGCAGTAGCATAAGCGTATGGTATAGACACAGAGGAGGAGTTAGGAGAGCCTTAGGATCTTGCAGATTGAGGGAGTGAAATGTGACAGAAGATCGCAGCATTAGGCAGAAGTAAGAATGTGCCAGGTCATACAGTTAACATTTCAGGAGTGTGGCTATTAATGTGAGATTGTGTGGACACATATGTGCATGTCTGCAGTGGCAGCAGTGTGCTGTGTGAATTTGTGTCCATGAATGTGTGTGTTGGGTTATGAAAAGAATATAATTTCTTGATGTGTGTGTGTGTGTGTGTGTGTGTGTGTGTGTGTGTGTGTGTGTGTGTGTGTGTGTGTGTGTGTGTGTGTGTGTGTGTGTATGTGTGTGTGTGCGTGTACCATTCTGAATATCCATGCTACCATAACCAGTTCTATCAACCTTTTAATTTGTAAAAGGAATATTTAAAATACTACCTGACTGTATTTAGTAAGCTGATAGTCAGCTATTATTAGGTTTGCTGCATTGTCTTCATTTGTTCCATATTGGGATGGTTAGTGTGCCTCATTTGGAGTTGGAAGGTTAAGAGCTAGGTTGATGGTTTTACAATATAAGTTAGCTTGGCTTATACAGGGCACTAATTGAGGTGGTGTGGAATCACAAAGCTACCCTGGTTGTGGATATTGATAGGTCCCTTCATGTGTGGAGTTGAGTTTTAACATACTCGATGGGTAGTTAAATTTATCTTGGGTATTTGACAGGGTCATTGGTAGCTTAGCTTCAGTTATGGCTGCTTCATCATAGATGTGAGTAGCGGTGGTGCATTCCTTCCCGGGTTGGCAGGATAGGTGGTCCTTGAAGATGTCTTGGAATGTGTGGTATGTATTTTGGATGATTTACGTGTCTTTTCTTTCTTGCAGATGGGGTCTTGGAATGCTGCAGCTGTAATTTAGAATAGGTGGGTATAAGGTGGAGCCTTCTCTTAACATATTAGAGGGTTTAATTTTGTCTTTTTTATTTTAGATAATGGTGTGCCAAGTGCTAGTTGCGGCAATACAGAGTGAATTCGCAGATGATGAAAGCAGCGATGTGCGAGGGATTACACATGGGGAGCACAAGTGGGCAAGAGTTACTGGCGGAAGTAAGTGGATTTCATAGTTGTTCTGTTTTGTTAGAGGATTTACACTGCTATTCAGAGAAGGATAGGCATTTGAGTTTTTGATCTCAGAATTAATTGGTTGTACAGTTTGTTCTATTATTCTTTCAGTACGTAAGATTAACATTGGAAGTTGTCCCTGTTTTGGGCATTTGCATTCAATAGTAAAAAAGAGCAACGGCCATAGGTAAGACTTGGGTGGTGCACAGGAAGGCCAGAGATGGGCATATGCTGAGTGATCAGTGGTCAGCATCCTGATTAAATGCCATTGAAAGGTAATGGATGCTTTATGTGGATTTTGATGGTTGGACTAGTGTATAATGAAACTGGGGATTCTGGTGCTTGAGTGGTGCATAGGGGGTTATGTAAGGAGACATGTTTGGGTCAAGGTAAGGTAAGACTAGGGGTGTGACGGTGCAGGTACCAGTGGCTGTTGTCATTGATGGAATGGTGCATAAATGTGCTTGATTGGGGGAGTGTAATATAAACAGCCGATGTCCTGCAGGAAATAGTTAAAGGTAGTTGATGTTGAGGGGCTGGACATTCAGTTTGTTGTAGATGTGTCCAAAGGGGTCACAGGGAATTTTATTTTATTCGCTGTTTAGCAAGATATGTCGAACTTGGTGCAATTTGGGTAGTGTATCGACAAGTAAAGGAGTAGGATGGGGGCTGAGTAAGGCAGGGTTGTGGATCTGTTATAGAGGGCCTGGGGGATTTCTACAGGTGGGGTGGATGTACAGTAATTAAAGGCATAGGAAGTCACTTGGTTACTGGTGCTAGGGCCCTTAATGTCAGTTTATCTATATTCATTTTATTTATGGTTATTATCCACTTGTATTTGTAGGTAAGGTATTCTGCTGGGGGAGGATAAGGTATGTTGAGGGCAAGTTATAGCAGGGTTTGATATTTGCTTTGGGGTAGTTTTGGCTTCTGCCTGGTATGAGAAGTGGCACCAATTTCAGGAGTTGGGGTAGTTACTAGGTTAATGGCTCTAAGGTTTTGATGAATTAGACAGCCTCTGGTAAGTAAGATTCCTTAATCTAGAGTGCATTCCATGTAGCTCTTAGTCAAGAGTGACATGAGTGATTGTTGCCCGCGTCCGAAGGAATATAGGTAGACCTGTGGGGGGAATTTACACTTCAGGTTTGGTTGTTGTTGTTTGTCTTTCGGCTTTTTCCCAGTAAGGGGTCGCCACAGCGGAACTCCAGTCCGCTAATGATTGGCAGTAGATTTTTACAAAATGCCGAGGTGCCAGCTCAATGCCCAACCTTTAACGAAGGCACGCCCATTTACACATGCAGGTATTTCGAATGTTACCCAACCACAGGGAGGACATGCAGACTCCACACAGAAGGCACTCCCAAGCCAAGCTGAGAATCAAACGGGAGACCCTCTTGCTGTGAGGTAACAACGCTACCGCTGTACCACCGCGGAATACATGGATATAATAGCAAGGCTATGGTTATTTCTTTGCCTTAATTATGTTTAACAACATTGTTGGGAACTAATTGGTTGGGAAAAGAGTGGTATATTATTTATAGAATAGGCCGCTTTGTAATGCAATCATTTGTTTATTTCACATGGGTATTAGTTGTATCGTAAATTTGTCAGGTGTGGCGGAAATCTTACGGGTATTTTTGTTAACACATCTTAAGTTTCATTGGTGTTTTGTATGTGATAGTAAATGCATTTTAAGCAGTTGATGAAGGAGATACGCCAGTGGTGGTGCATACTGTCATTAAGAAGTTGTGATTATGTGTGGACGAAGGATTTTCAGTTTTTCTTATACAGGTAGGTGGAAGGAAGGTGGCTTTGACAGGCGAGAGAAGGGGTCGAGGTTGATGTTGGTTGATGGAGTGGTGTGAAAAGAGGTCATGATCTTCCAGCAAGGCAGTCACATATGGAGTTGTTATATTTTCTTCCCAATAGTTACAACGTAATGATTTGTTTGCTTGTTTTGGGTGGGGAGCATCAGGAGTGGAAGGAGAAGTAAAAAAAAAGAGGATATTGTACCTACTTTAAAGAGATATCATTGATATGATGGTATGCAATGGGGTTTAGTAACAAAATAGTATGGCTTGTTTTGTTGAGTTGCTAGAATGCCATGATGGCTGTTGAGCTGTTTTATTGCTTATAAGGGATAGTTAGTGTGATGGCGGGATTGCTAGACAACGGGATTTTATGATACTATTTTGGTTATGTTAAGCAGTGAAACGGGGCTGGGATTAGGCATCATGCTTTTTCTTGTTTCTGTGTGGTTTCAGATGACAGTGGACTTTGTATTAGTTGTTCAGTTGAAGGGTAATGATGAGGGAGTCATTAGAATTGTTATTGCTCTGGCATTAAGGAGAGCTCATTTGGTTATTACTGGACTGGGTGATAAATGGGGTTGCAATGTGGTATTATGGCATGTAGTTGACTCTGCGTGGTTTTTATAATGCCCTTGAAGTTTTTGTGGAGCTGCCTTTGGTCATGAAGTAAAGATTATTTTGCTCATGTGCAGTGGGTATGCTAGGTTATCTTAGCATAGGTGAAGGGTCAGTGTTTTGTTTTCAGCAGTTTTGGTAACTGGTTATTTTTGTTATGTGATAGGGTTTTAGGAGTTAACTATATCCACCTTGGTTAGTGGAGATGGGGTACACTGAATGATGTTTGGCCAGATGCCTTAATGGTGTTTACATTGCTGGAAGTGTGCTGCAGAGAGGGGGAACAGCCTGGTCAGGCTGGTGGGCAGGGAAGAGGGGCAGGCTTGTCTTCTTCTGTTCCCCCTCTGGTACTGGATGGTCAATTCAATAAGTTGAAAAAGGAAAGTGAGCGGTTACGCTGCTTGATAAGTACTGATAAATGGTAACAGAAGTGAACGCGTACGCTGCTTCATAAGTAAGTGAGTGGTGGTATGGACGCTGCATACTGATCAGGATGAGCAGGTTTACGCTGTCCTAACCTAAGATGGTATAAAGCAAGAAATGGTAATGAAAGTGAGTGGTTACGCTGCTTGATAAGTATATAAGCAAGTGGGTGAAGCTGCTTATTGAAGTGATGGTATAATGCAATAAATGGTAATGGAAGTGAGCAGGTATGCTGCTTCATAAGTAGGTGAGTGGAGGTATGGACGCTGCTTACTGATCAGGATGAGCAGGTTTACGCTGTCCTGTCCTAAGATAATGTTACATGGATGTTATTTTGTCTGTATCATGTTTGGTTGAAATGAATGAATACTGAGTAACATTTATGTTTATGGAAATTTAATAAACGTCATCAAATGTCATTCGGTGTAATGTGTTTCTTGAAGGGGACTGGGAAACTAGGTACATAAGATATTTTAAGGGGTGAACTTCATGCCCTCCACACTGCAAAGTTTTTGCTTGCTTTGTTTTTGACCTAGTATAGGTTACATATTAGGTTTTCTGAGGCTTCAAAGGATACCATGGATTTTTCTTTGTACTATAACCTTAACAAATATCTTTGTTTTCCTGGTTACCCCTTAACTGCCACAAAGGCCCACTTCTATTGTAGGGCAAGCTTCCAAATGGACAGAGGGCAAATATCCTTGCATGTATGCCATCTCATTAGTATTAACAATTCACGGTAATTAGGAAGAATTAATTTTTACTCAAGTGTCTCACACATTTTACCTTAAACAGCTCTTAATATGATTTACTGTATTATAGAATCATACACATTGCAAAACAGAATTCCTAGTAAAGGTCACTGCTGTATAAAATCCTGTCATTAGTTGATGCTTTCCCCAGACTGAACAGCTCTTCATTTTTAATAGGCAGGGCTTACACATGCATTGTTTCCAGCAGTTCCTACCAACTCTGTATATTCAGGAAAAATTGAGTTCTTTCCAGAAATCAGTAGTATACATTTATTACGGTAAGTTAATATACAAGACAACTCACAAATGCAAGAAATGTCTGGATCAAACAAGCAGTATACTTTTCAGTTATAGCAAAATGACATATTCAGTCTGTTAAGATTTCCCTGTGCACATTATAAATCCATCAACAATTCAATTTCCTTTTTTACTGTAGGATTTCCCACTCATGTGGGATTTTTTTTTCCAGTTCACAGTTCATTCACATGGTAAAAGCTTCCCTAGCAGACTTTCACAGAACAATCAAAGCAAATGCATTGCAGAAATTATACTGTATTTACCTGTGCATCAATGCCTTTGAACTATTTCAGAAATGCCACACCACTGGCTTCAGAAGCACTTTATACATTCTTTGATGGCAATTAAATATATGCAGGGTAGTTGCCATTTGAAGTGTACCCACATTTCAGATCTGCAGTGCATCCACATATATATGTGTATATATATATATATATATATATATATATATATATATATATATATATATATATATATATATATATATATATTATGGCTCCCCTTTAAACCAGAACATCGAGTTTGAAAACGTTGAAGGTTTGAAGGGGAAGAAAAAGGTAAGTGTAGGTGGGAGAATGTTTGTGTTTTGCAGGGCACCAAGGTACCTTGCATACTGTATGTGTCTATCTGCCATCTGTGTGATGGCACTACAGATAGGGTACAGAAAATCTCCCGTTTAGCCTTCTGCTTATAGCGCTAAATGGGAGATTTCCCTTTACTCCACTATAGTGTGGTCTCGGAGCTGGAATATTAAAGTAGGGGGTGTGTGTGGGGCGCACACACTGTTTTTTGGTTATACTTGTAACCTTCTACATTTCAAAATTTGATGTTCTGGTCTCAATGATCCGAACTTCGATGTTTTGAAATTTCGATGGTTAGAAGTGGAACCATATATATATATATATATATATATATATATATATATATATATATATATATATATATATATATATATATATATATATATATATATATATATATATATATATATCTACAGTAACACTTTTTAAGCAAATCCCAGTGTACACACCCTACAATTATCTGACTTAATTTTTCAGAAAAGTCAGTATGATATGATTTTCTCAGTACACCACTGAACACAGATTTTGGATCAGCACAATTTTTTCTACCCTCTGTATATATATATATATATATATATATGTTGTGGCGACCCCTAATGAGAACAGCCAAAAGTAAAAGAAGAAGAAGAAGAAGATATATATGTTACGATTCTATTTTTAAGCATACTTCTTTTGCACATTTTGCATTTACTGGCCAATTTTCTACAGCTTTTCCCAAGATCACAGGTAATATGACCACACGATGCTTTATAAGTCATTGAATTCAGTACTGCATTTGCAATTTGAAATTTTTGCACACTTTTGCCATGGTGCGGCTTGTTTCAGTAATTTCTCATATGCTTCCTACTGAAAGAAATTTTTTATCAAGAGCTTTGTATAGTCATTGTGCATTTTTTGGTAAGCTAACTTCCAGTTATTTTATACCATTTATTTCCCCTGGGTGTGTTCAAAAAAGAAACACATCGCTTGGCTTAGACTTCAGTTAAAAATTCACTTAACAATGTACCTTAAATTTCAATCTTGTTAGACTGGGTAACTCTGTATATAAGTTTGCCAAAAGAAGATAGCAATTACTCATGGATCACCCACTCAAGGCTATATTTACTGGGAGGAAATCAACTGACAGTGGGTTAGCACTTACAACTAGCAACGTAAGGACTGAATACATTGCAGTTAGGTAGAGTCAGACCAAACTTTGCCCATAGAATAACCACCACAACAATATTATCAAGCACTGGTTTCTCTGGACTCTGCTTTATATTTCCAGTGTTCTGTATTTATACTGAATCACCTATATGAAAATGTAAACATAATTGCTATAAGCTAAATCAATTCAAAAAAAGTATTTCAAAAGATAAAAATATCTTACAGTTTGTAGTCCTTTGGCTGTTTCTAAACACTGAGGCAAAGCCTTTGATAGCTTTATTCTCCACAGTATTAGCCTCCGGGTATTGACAAAACTTCCTCTCTTTCCCAGAGAGGCTAACATTTCCAGTGTTCAATCACAAACCCCCACCTGCATCTCTCCACATTACTAACTCTGTCTGCTAGAGAGTCTAATCTCTCTCTCTCTTTTTCTCTCTTACTCTCTTATGCTGTTTTTTTATAAGCAGAGTTAGAGGCAGGAAAAACCCTGTTCTTGAATAGACTCTTACCTTCACCAACAGTGATACCAAGATAAGATAATTGGCTTTAACAATTGTCTAAGTAGTTGGTATCTTTCCAAGGGGATCCAATATGTATCGCTCTGGTATGAAATAACAAGAAAAACTTCTTGCTATACCAGGGATGGCTTACACCTCACATACCAGGACTTCAGCATGCTGACTATAGCTGTTTCTGCCGTAATAGTGCCTTTTTCAGGCAGTGTTTCACTACTGGACATTCCTACTCAGAAAAGTCAAACCCAAATTTGGATAAAATCATGGTGCCACTACCCAATATTAAGAGTCTAAACAGAAAGATGCCAGAACTTGAGGTCCTCCTGTAACTCAAACACATTCATATCTGTATAATTAGTGAGACTGTATCGGTGTAATGATAGCACCCCCATTAAACTAGGAATTAGAGCCTATCATGCCTAAAGGCCCTTGGGTAGCCATGGAGAAGAATCCATATTTATTGTAAAGACCACAACCTCACTTCAAATTACCAACAACCTTAAACTGGAGTCCTGTAGATCCCAATGACCATTAGAAAGCCAACTATTGCTTCATTGCTACCTACAGCTCCCATTCAACATTTCCCAAAGATTGTGGGAGTTATTTAATGCCATTGAGGAGTTAAATGTAAAAACAAATACCTTCTTGCCAGACGACATCAGTTACCCAATCAATGGCTGAAACCTTTACAGATGTAAAAATAGAAATGCTCAGCATTTCCTAGACTTTGTTTATACTATTTCACTGGAGAAAATTGTAAAATGCCCCACTAATGCCACTAATGGCCATATCATTCTTAGCATGGCCTTTACCAAACTAGCCTTTGCCTAATCCCTGCCATTCATTTCCACATCCTGGTTAAATCTGACCACAAACTAGTTACCTTCTTTGTCAGGTTTAATGGTGCCACCTCTACTACCAAATAAAAACATCTTTAGTGATTTATCCAAGACAAATCTACTTCATCTTGTAGAAGACCTACTCAAAGTTTTCAACAATCCTCTGCAAATAAGCCCAACTGATAGGGTTGCCCCATTCATCTCCACTTTTTACCAACAGCTAAACAGGTGCATGGGAAAGTATGTACCTGTCCACTATATATTTATTCCTGAACTCCTATATTAATAAACTGTACAACAACAACAACAACAACTACAACAACAACAAAGGAAAATAATGAAAAGTTGTGAGAAATTCATGTGCCCCCTACCTAAAGAATGCACCATAACATGCCACCGAGTAACTTAAGAGCATTATTAGAAAATGTAAAACAAAGTATAAACTTAAGGGCACAACATATACTAAAGGGAAATACAAATCTTTCTTCAGTTATATTGAGAAATTAAGAAGTAATGTTCAACAATCCACATAACTTCTCAATAATAATATCACCTATCCCAGTCCCAAGGATAAACCCAATATATTAGCAAACAAATATAGTGCTAAATTTATCCCACCTACCCAAATTATTGCATGCACTATCACTGAAAATTTAGTTTCTCTTGTAATCACATTGGAACAACTCTTAGAATCCCCATTAAAGGATAGAAATAATGTTTCTATGGGACCAGATAACATACCATGCTATATTCTCATCAGTGCCACATATACACTATATGAGCCTCTACTTACATTGATCAGCATCAGCCTGTCTACAGGATTTGTCCATGATTCTTGGATAACAGCCCGTGTGAATCCTCTAGACAAGGATGGCTCTTCTACAGACCCAGATAATTATTGGCCCTTCAGCCTCATCAAATTTGCAAAGCCATAGGATGTATATCAGCAGAACTCATTTATGCAGATATTCTCAAGTTAACTGATCTAGACACTACTCAGTGTAATTTTGTGAAGACAAGGCCTGTCTCCTGAACATAGTAAACTTCTTTGAGATGGTTTCATAGGCTTTTGGCAGTGGTCACTTAGTGCATGCTGCTTATCTTGACCTGTCCAAGGCTTTTGACACTATCCACCATGATGGTATTACTGAAGGCTTAGACAAATCCCTACATTGTCTTCTGAATTCTAAACTGGTTATCCAAAAGATCCCAGGTAGTGAGAGTTGCTGATAACTTCTCTGAACATAAAATTGTAACTACTAGGGTAACATAGGGATCAGTGCTGAGCCCTATCCTGTTTGACATTTATTTTACAGTCATCCAAGCCAATCTTTCTGAAGTATGATTGACGAAGTTTGTTAATAACTGTAGTCTGGCACTTTTATAGGCTTATCCACTGATACTAAACTGTTCCAAAAAGAACAGGAATGTGCACATACCTGGTGTACCCAGAACAGTCTAAAGGTAAATACTAAAAAGCACAGAATAGCAGCATATGGTAAAAAAGTGATTCCCATCCCATATGTTATAAGTGATACTCCTCTTCAAACAGATACAGTCATAAGTGACCTGCATACTTATGTGGGCAACTCTTTCTCATTCAATCATAATGCTCCCACCATAGTCAGAAAATCCTTCTATCTGGCCCACTTAAATTTGAAGGCAGTATCTTCAAGGTCCAAAGAAGTTATTATACTGCTGTACTCTTCCCTTATTAGACTCACCACTGAATACAATATCTATTTGGTATGGGCAATTCCAAACATATCATTCAACTGAAAAGACCCCAGAAATTTATAACCAAGAAAATTAAAAGTCTTGACTCCTTTAACTACCCCCACTAGATTAGCATAATTCTCATATTACTCAGTACCATACAGACCACTCATCTGTGACTTTTGTCTCTCATTTCATGCCATGAATGACCCAGTCCTCTTTGACCTCCTATTTCTTTGCAAAGCTAGTGTATCTATAAATACGCGTACTAGGCACCTAAATTTACTCCAACAAGTAAACAAGATTAATTGAAGGAATATGTTCCTAACTTAATGTATTCCCAGCCTATGGAATACGTTAACACTAGAGGTAAAGCAAAGAACTACTTTGTCTGCTTTAAGGCTAGTCTTGATGAATGGATAGGTTGACATACATTTATTCCAAGGTAATCAAGCTTAACTTGAGCAGTGGTAACTAATAAGTACTTGTAAAGGATTGCAAGAAATGTTTTCAAAAAGCTATATATTGTTAGGCCTTTTATGGTCCTTGTTATGTGCTAGTATTGTTCTTATGTTTCCAAGTTCCACTCAGGGCACATGTGCATCTTCTTACTGGATTGTCACAAAAATTGTATTTCTACCTGCTCCATTTTGTTTTCTGTTTTAAGAAATCTGCTTGGTCTGTTTTTTTTCTATGTGGCAGATACATGCTTAAATTACCCAGGCTGCACATTTTACATGCTTTTTTCATTGGTTAACTTCTTTCTAGAGTGGTACTTAAATATACAGAGAATATCTGTTGCTTTGTCTTTTCCGATAAGACACAAGGCCTTCAGATACTACAAGCACGGTTGGTTAGTCTCTGCTAGTTATTTTTCAAACCTACCCTTCCATTCCTTGATCTATTTTTAAAACATGGTGATTTTAATCTGCCCACCATTACCATAAATTGAGCTTTATATGTTCCTCCATCTGTATACTGCTGTTTATATCTTGAATTATTTATTTGCCTTTCCTTGTACTTATATTGAAAAAGAGTTAATTTTGCCTCTTGTCTGTTCTACTGATTTACTTGCTCTGAATTCATTATCTAGCTAGATGTTGCCTACAGTAGTATATTTTTACACCCCAACAACCTCTTTTCTGTGTTTCTCCATCAAGGGAACAAAGGATTTTCCATCTAGTGGTAGTGGGTGGTAGCTTTGTCTGTATAGGTTGGGGAAACACACTAGAGATTCCTGCATGTAGTTGTTTTACTGGCTGGGGGCTTATTAATCAGCATACCTTGTTTTTAGTGCCTTTATAAATTCTACACAACTGAGTGGTTCTTGGCTCATTAATACAAAGTGAAGTATTTTTATTGAATAATCATACTTTTATAAGCTGTTTAAAGTACACTGCTGTTATCTTGGTTTACTTATTACCATTCCTTAAATTTAAGTTTGTTTGTGGTAGTATTTTACTCTGGACACTCCTTTACTGTGCTCTTAAATTAAAAGGACTGGGATTATTCACCAAGTCAGTCTGAGCTGGGAACACACAACAGGGCTAAAATGCAGTCATTGCATTGGCTAGAAGGTTCAATAGTCAATTTTCTGTATTTCCAGAGCTGGTATAAATTTGGCACATTTGCATGGAGCTGCTTGTTGTGCCAGTGCCCTATACAGACAAAAATCTGGAAACATTGTTTATTTTCATTATGTTGTGAAAGTTTTCTGTGCCATTTATTACTTTTTTTTCACTTCTTTTTAAAGTTGCATTTTCAAACTGCTATAAGTCCTGCTGTTCTGAGCCGATGTGGTGTTTCTTAGTATTAGACATCTATGTGACTTTTCTTAACACTTGGGTTACAAACACTAAAAGGATCAAAGTCTGCACTCTTGTGGTGGGAGAGAGATGATTTCACCTATCTCAGCTGTTAACTGCTGATGGAAAGCTTATTGTGTGCTTACCTGATTAGCCTTAGGGCATAGTTAGTATAAAACTTGCTTTTTTCTGATCGTATATAAGCATCACATTTGGGTGAAGCTGCTTTTCAAGCAATAGCAGTTACTGGTGCCTTGTACACATGCAGTTTCCAGAAGTTGAAATTTCCAAATAAAACACCTTAAATCTTTACTGCAGTCCCCTTTTACTCATGGTAACTAGTTTGGGTGGTGAGCATTTACGTGTTTAGTTAGGACTATTTAGGTCTACCTTTTCTTATTATCACACCCAGGACTATTGCTACCCAGAGAACATCTGGTTTGTGTGCTGGGTCATATTACTGGTTAGGTTAGCTACAGATTACACCAAGTAAGTACCCTTCCCTCATCCAGTTACAAACACCCTCTACTCCTGTCCCTTGCAAGTACACATTAGGACTTGTAACTGTGGATGAGCACGTTTCTGCTCTCTCTGCATCCAGCTTGGAGGATATGGGCATCTTGAGACAAGCTAACTATTGCTTTATGTACACTGAAAACAACTTAATTATCTAACAGGCAAATACAGTATGTGAGAGAAGTTGATACACATTGACACTGGAGACTAGACTCTCACATGCAGATACAAAAAGCAACAAACAGGTTGTCAGTGACTCTCACACATCCCTCACTGCACCCCCAAAGGACCATACACATAGACCCATATATATGCAGATCTGCTCACATGTAACTTACCCGAGCCTCAAAGCCCTCTCAAGTGCAGTCCTCATAAATTCCACATGAACACAAACAAGACAATTCCCATCACAACACATAAAGCCACATCTCATTGTGTCACAACTACCAAGCTCATAAGGGAAAACACTCCACAACCTAATAGTCTGGTCATAGGAGATTCCATTGTGAGACACTCTGATATCCTTCTTACCAGGCTGGATAGAGTGAAGGTTACAGCTAGTTGCCTGTTGGGGCCAGGATTCGCCAGATCATGCAAGCACTCAGGTCACCTACCCCTAAGTATCAGCATGACTCAGTCATAGTCCATGTGAGCTTGAATGACCTGAGACATACCTCCTTGGACTATATGAAGAGGGAAATGGTTGAGCTCTCAGAAAATGTTTCAGAGGCAGTTATGTTATGAGCCTGGCTCTGAACAACATTCTACTGTCTCTAAGGATGATGCCACAATAACAGCAGAAAATGATCAACTCTAACATTTGGCTTAGCTACCGGTGTCATTACAAAGTGGTCCAATACTTGTCAATCTTGGATGACAAGGTTGAAAGGCCACACTGCTTTGGCAGGGATGGTCTTCACGTGCCACCATTAGGCTTTTGGATACTGACCAAAACATTGTCCACTCCATAGTGCCTTTTTAAGCAATGCTAAACAGACAAACCTTCTAACATAACAAGAGCTACTCAACACAAGTCAAAGGTGGTATTGCTCAATGCTAGGAGTCTTAACAAGAAACTTCTCTCCCTGGAAGCTCTACTCACCCTGGAGAATGATGACATCTGTGCAGTTACTGAAACATGTTTCACAGCCATGGAAAGCACTCCGGCAGTTCATGGCTATAATGCCTTTCATGCATTCCCACCACTCACTGAACATAAAAGAGGGAAAGGTGGAGGTGTATCTATCTGCATAAAGGATAAGCATAAGCACACCTCAATGTTGTTCAAACAATATGATATGCTTGAATTACTCCCTGTCCAACTAACCATAGGAAAAATCCATTACAATATTCTTGCTAGCTACTGGTACCCCATCAAGAACCAGAAAAAACATACATCATAACCAAAGTTACTAGAATTCCTCACCATCCAGCCCAGTACCATACTTATGGGTTATTATAACTACCCCCTCCATTAATTGGGAGGCATATATGACCACTAACATGCAGACCCAAATATTTATTGACTTTGTAAATTCAAACGCCATGGAGCAGCTAGTCTGCACTCCAACTAAGGAAGCAAATATTCTACATCGGGTACTCACAGATGTGGGAGTGTGCTGCACCCCTCCTTATAATATCCTCACTGGTAAGATCAGATCACAATGTGGTCTCCCTTGAAATAAAGATAAAACTAGTCCCCCAACTAACTGCAAAAACTTTTAAGGGCTTTTCTAAGGTAAATTACCTCCTATTAAGGGAAGGTATAGCTATATTCCAAATCCAGAATCACAGAAAACTATGCAGAGGCATACACAAAACCCATGTATGCCCGTATAGTACCAGATCAAGAAAAACCTAGGTCAAACCCCAAAAACAAGCCACCCTGGTGGACTAATGGTATTAATAAGTTGCACAACAAAAGAAAGAAAATCCTGTCAAGAAGAAAGCCGGAATGTGCACAACAGAGCAAAATGTCCCTCATTAGTCTAAACAAGTGAGTCAGAGAACTATTCATGTCTCTGAAAGCAGACTTTGAGGTAAAACTAGGCTCCAAACTTAAGAATAACCACAAGACATTTTTCAGTTATGTCCGCAGTCTTAAGGGCAACACCAGAGAATGTGTGGATTTGGTTGTAGATGTCATCATCTATAGTCAGCTGGAAGATATAACAAATCTGTTGGCTGATAAATTTAACTTAAATGTAATCTCCCCTAAGAAATACTTTCCACCACTCCACTGCCAATTATCACCAAATAACAGGTTGCTACTGCATCCTCTAAAACTAAACACACAGCTTCAATGGGCCCTGACTTTATACCAGATTGCCTCTTAAACAGCTTAAATCAGGATTTATCAAGCCCAATAGGATCTCTATTTAACCACAACCTCTAGACTGGCTTTGCCCCAGTAGAGTGAAGAACAAAAACAGTTATCTCTCTGGATAAAGACATACCATCTACTGACCCAGGAAATTACAGACCCGTAAGTTTTACTAGTTTTATATGAAAGGCCATGGAAAGAATAATCGTGGACCTGATAAATGATAACATAAGAAGCCTAACACTGGACCAGACTCAATTTGCCTTTGTCAAGGGCAACTAATACCTACTGAATCTGCTGAATTTCTTTGACAACATCACTAAGGCCATGGATGAGGGTAAAACCATATATACTGCCTACCTCAACCTGGCCAAGGCATTTGACACAATCCTCCACTCAGGTATTATAAAGAAAGTCACAAAACTGGGCATAAATCCCTATGTTACCAGATGGATAGCCAATTGGCTCATGGACATGACACATGTGGTTAAATTGGGTGAATCCAGATACAGCAAGAGGCCAGTTACTAGTGATGTGTCACAAGGCTCAGTGCTGGGATGATTCTTGTTCAGAATATACTTCTTGGAAGTCAAAGCTAATGTGAAAGGCCTCTGGATGACAAAGTTTGCTAATGACTGCAAGCTGGGGACATTCACTGAATTCCCAGTGATGTAGATATCCTTCTGGAGGATCTAGATCAGACAAATAATTGATGCCAGAACAATGGCCTAAAACTAAATAAGAAAAAAATGCATTATCATACCCTTTAGGAAGTCAAATTGCCCTGCAAATTACAACATCAATAGCATAGCCTTAACTCTTGATGCAGAGGAGAGAGATCTAAGTACTCAGATAGATAGTAGCCTGAACTTTGACTTGCATGTGTCAACAGTGGTGAGGAAGTCCCTCTGTGTGGCACAACTTATGAGTAAAGGTATGGTATCCAGATCCAAGGAAATTATAGTCCCGCTGTACTCAGCCCTTATTAGACCAAAATTCAAGTACAATGCACCATTTGACAGGTACTTAACTGCTGGAGTGATGTCAAAGTTTCCTCCAAAAGAAAATACAGGGTGCAAGTAACGTGTCCTATGCAGACAGACTAAAAACTAAAAACTCTATCCCTTTACTCTGTTTTCTGCTGATTATTAAGGGGAAACCTATGCCTGACTGACAAGGCACTCACAAATCGAGCAAACAACTTGAGGTTCACCTGATCTAGGGATCTAAACTTAGTTACTCACACAAAACATGCTGGGGAGAGAGATATGTCTCAAAGATCGCCCCTTCTTTGGAACAGGCTTCCTATTCACATTAAACAGATGCCTTCCCCGGGCCTCTTCAAACACAGTTTGGATCAATGGATGGGAACTGCAAATTCACGCCTGGGGTATTGCCTATGTCCCTTATGGATAGGGGCAATCTGTAAGATACTCAAGGCATAGGCAAACATCCATGTCATCCTCTTGCCCCTGGAGGCCATATAGCGGGTAAAATCTAGTCATATTGGCTAGGCCCATATGAGCTTTTAAGCTGTTAGCCTAGTAATCTCCTTTGAACCTATCAACAAATACTACAACAGTCACTAAGCAGTACCATACTAGTTTACTAGTGTTTGTGACCCCTCCCACAAAAAAGTGAGTGCATATGGTACAGATTCTGTTCACATCACAAGCATGCAAAAAGTTTAAATGTGGTACATGTATTGCTCCATTTTAGCTGCTACATTAAGAGTAGAGAGGAACTTGCTTATATTAGTACAGAATGAGCATTTGGGTACAAAAAGAATAGAAGGCTAATGTAAGACAAGGAAGAGAGTACCTGCCCTTGGTAAAGGGAACTTAGTGTCCAGAGCAACAGCTCTAGACGATAGAGAGAGAGAGAGAACGAGAGAGAGAGATAAAGACAGAAATAACCAGATAATGTGAACAGCCTTGGAGAAGAAGCTGTAAAATATTTCTGCCAGAAGGAATCCAGAGAGAGAGAGACTGTCAGAGACAGTTTCCCAGCAATATATATTGAGATAAATGTACTAGCTGTAGATTTTAGTTATTACTACAAAACATATTTTGTTTGGAAGAACCTGCCTTTTCTGCACTTCTGTATACTAAACTAGACTTTTATAAAGACTGGTGGTTTCAGCTGTGTCATTCTTCCATACTATACAAAACATTTTGCCAAGTGCATTTTCATTTGTCTAAACAATGTATTTTGCTTTACTCTTATGGTCTCATTTGATCATGGAAACTTCTTTTTGTAGCACTAAAGGCTAGCATAATTTTTGAAACTTTTCAATCACAGAACAGACTTGCTGCTTTCATTTGTAATATATATATATATATATATATATATATATATATATATATATATATATATATATGACTGGCATGTTTCTTAACATGGTAAATTAATTTTGATATGCAGTTAATATGCATCATACTATAAATATGCTCATAGAGCTGACTTCCAAGTCTTATTTGTGTTTTCTTCTGAAGAATATGACTTCTTTAAACAGTCTGTTGGACATGAGAAATAAGACAAACTGGGTAATAAATGCATGCCACACACAGACAATGAAAACTCTTATCGTTATTTCGACCTGTATTCTTTTTCTTCAGAAAAAAATATATATATTTTTATATTTCAGGTTATTTCTGGTGAAGTCCATGAGAAAAAAAAAAACATTAAGTCATTAACATTCATTTTCTGTCATCAGTATGTATTTAGGCACTATTCACCATGTTTCTTGGACACTTATTTGTGGCAGTGACGGTCATAGGCCATAGGCGGTCTCCCATGCTGACTGCAAGCTTTCCTGCTTCCAGTCTCTCTCTCTCTCTCTCTCTCTCTCATTCTGTCTCTCTCTCTCTCTCTCTCTCTCTCTCTTTCTCTCTCACTTTCTGTCAGTCACCTTACAACATTGTAATTATATTCACAAATGAGAGAAGGTGTTTAGATAAAATGAATGAGAGCATTTTTAATGTGGAGTTGTGAAGAAACCAAATTTGAGAATAGATTGTATTACCCTGGATGTCTTTTAGGGTCCCAAGGTAATATAAGCAGGTAAGTTATTCAGGTCTCTTTTTCGTGTTTTTCTAAAGTGAATACACTATTCATCCCTTCAACCCAGATTATGTGCAGGACCATAGCAAGTTCTAGTTTGAATGTAGTGAAATCTAGTTGAATTACAGGTAATTTGGGCCTATGAATATTTTTTGGATTGCTAGTATAAAGTTGCTTTGTGTTTTATAGTAAATGAAAGGGGATGACTAAAATGATGGTGATTGTGTATTAATATTTGTGTTTATTTTATGAGAATTTTACTTTGTTGGTTTCAGTGTGTGTGTGTGTGTGTGTGTGTGTGTGTGTGTGAGAGAGAGAGAGAGAGAGAGAACATAAAGTAACATAAATTGGAAAGTTTGTACTTTAAGCAGCCTGCAAGGATAGATGGTAGAGTGGTGATTCTAGGTTAACTGTTGAGTTATTTAATTTTTATTGGCATTCCAACATATTGTAGACAATAATGTGGTCCATCTGAGACAATAGTCTTTATAAAAAACAATTTGTTCAATACAACAAACTCAAAATGACACTTTTTTTCAAATAGCATAAAGTCTCTTGGTCTTGGCACAAAATAACACAGAAGCTTTAAGATAATTACAAAGTGCTGGGAAAACAGTCACTGGTACCATGAATTCTTCATTCTAGCTTCTCACTCAAATTTTCTAACTCTGTTGACAAATCTCTTCCGCAAAGCTGTTGTTCCTCTTTCACAAGGGACAATGCTCTCCTCTGGGGTTGTATGCCAGAAATAGTCCATCTGCATTGTAATGGGTCAAGCTATGCTTATGCAGAACGTTGTGCTGATAGGTTTTACATTTCCATCTTTCTTTCTGCTGTAGTCCCAATAGGGAGGGGATAGTCTTTTTTCCATGTGAACTCTCTACCTACCAAGTAGCACTTGAGGGAGCCAAGAGCCCAGTTTGTAGTTAAGTATTCAAGCTCAGTTGTACAGTATCTGGTTTCTGTCCTGCTTAACTTTCAATGGAGAAAATAAACTGAGCTCTCTGCTCCACTAAAGTTTTTGTGGCAGGACTGGTCCTAACCCTATCTCTGAGGCACTAGTACAGATAATAAGTTGTTTATTAAAGTTAGAAGTTAATGTTAGCAGATTTCTAATACCAGCTTGGAATATAATATTTTCTTTACCTGCTTAAAAGAGGCATCTGGATATTCAGTCGACATTCCTTTCAAAGGCAATTTTTCCCTTGGTCCATTTTTTCAGGGAGCTTGCTACCAAGGCAATGTGAGACACAAACTTCTGGTAATATCATGCTAATATTAAAAATGCCCCAATGGTTTTCTGAGGCTTTTCCATGCACTTTTAGATGTCTCATTCCCCATTATTTTTTTTCTTTCACTTTGTAAACTGCCTTTCTTGTGACTTCAGTACAGATTTGAGTTAACTTTCTCTTCTGCATTAGTTTCAATATGGTATTCAATGAAGTTTTTCCAATAGGCAATTCAGAAAACATTTCCTTATTTGTTCCATAACAGAAATGTTTCAATTTTTGTGGCTTAGTTAGTGTATCATCTGCCTGTACTGCAAGCATATCCTTCTAAGACTTACTAACCCCTGGTACGCAAGTTATTACAGAGCTTTATAAATCCCATCATATTTTAAGACATTGACACAAGTCTGCCTGACTATTTAGTTCACCTTATTTAGTTTTTCAGGTATTTCAAATGGCTCTTTCCATTTAGCAAAACATTTTTTTTTCAGAGGGAATCAACCATAGGCATAGGCTTCTCCCTTAAATTGTCTGTACCTTGCATTTCTGTTATATGTGTTATATATATTCTTTGTTGTATACCTTGGAGTATTCCTATGTGTTCCAGCACTACATAAATCAATGCTTTCATTCTATCTTGTAGGCTAGTATGGTGTTCTATAACAATTTTAAATGGGGGTTCTTCTATTCCCAGTTTTCTCTGGGAATATCAAATGATCCTCAGGGTGCCTGACATATAATAACCCAAAAGGACTGGAAATGTAACAGTTCTCTAATAGCACAGAGCAGGTATAGTAGTAATTGGTCCAATGTTTCCATCTTCTGTAGTTACTTTTCTCATTAAGGATATTAATTCCCAATTAAAACACAAAATTAATCCATCTGCCTGTGGTTGGTACACTGACATTTTTTCCATATTTGACTGTAAAAAATTAACACAGTTGGTACATTATTCTGAATATAAATGAAGTCCACTATTCAGTACTTGCTTAGATATCCCTACCAGGAATACAAGAAGACTAGCCCCTAGATATATGCCAGTGGCCCAACAAAGTGCATATCAGTATGTTCCAATAGTACCTCTGTGATAGGCATTGAAATAAAAAAAAAAAACTTTTAAAGCCTGGATTTGTTGTCTTCTAGTACTCAGAACACCCAACAGAGAAGTGAACTTATTTCTATATTCCTGGCCAATTAAGCCTTGCAGGATACTTGCTTTAGTTTTGTCCTTCCCTAGATGTCTTAACAGCAAATGGCTATGTGCTAATCTCATCACTAGATTCCTGAAAGCTTGAACAACAGTAACTTGCTTACTACTTCCTCTCTTTCCTGACTTTTTATAACAGTTACTTTGTACCGCAACGTATAGATAAGAATGTACAGTTTAGTCCATGTGTCCTACTATCTCTGTAGTTTCATTTTCCTACGGCCTTATAAGAAGTCTTAGGAACATAGGAACATATCAGGCAAGTCAAAATAGGACTATAAGGTCCCTAGCCATATTTACCTTCAATCAGACCTTTTTTTAAGCACTTAATAGAGGTTACCTCACAAAATGAGCAGGCCTGTAGCTGGCAAACATGATGTTAATTTGTGTCTACTTATCCAGTCATCAAGACTAGTGTTAAAGGTAGCCAAAGTAGCACCTCGTTGGACTTGTAGTGGTAACTTATTCCATAGGCTGGTAATATGTTGAGTTACTTTATTTCCTGCTTTTTTTAAGTTTAAGTGGTTCACTTGAATGCTAGAAGCTGTGGAGTTTTCTAAGATCAGTTTGTTGTGAAGTGCAGGGTAGTTCCTCCTCATCTACCAGCCCAGGCACTGGGAACTCAGTGTCCTATTCATCTCCCAAAATACTCATTATTGTCACTTGCTATGTCTGGCTTATTTACTTTTTCTGTTTGCCTTTTTATAATTCTGTTTCATAGAACCTTATTTCAATAGCTTAGAGTTCCTCCATTTGGAATCAACAGGAATATCCTCACAGCTTTGTTCAAAGTTATCTTGCATTTCAGTATACACTATCGTCTCTCCTCTCCTTTTTGGTTTCTTCCCCATGTAGTTTGTTCTTGCAATGTGAATAAATACCACCCTTTCAAAAACTTTTGCTTTTCTAAATCCCTTTAAAAAAGGTACCTTGGAATGCATTTTATTTTTTTGTTTTACTTTTTTTCTTTTACTTTTAGTTTCTAGTGTCTTGATGTTTTTTGTCTGGAAGTAGTGGGGGAAATTAAAGGCTCTCACTGCATTCCAGGCTGTCTGATGTCACAACAAACAAATTAAGTCACTATCATAGACTTTGCATGGCACAGAGAACAATGAGATCTACTTGCAAACTCGAATGTAGGATGATCGCACAGATTTAAAAGTCTGGAGTTTATTTAGAGTAGCTTGTAAATAAAAATTATTTCAATTTGTTTAGGGTAGTTTGCAAATAAAGGAAACTCTTAGTTCTATGGTGGTAACAATAAAAGAAAGAAAGAATGATTAAAACATAGGTGAAAGGAATTGTGTGTGTATTTTTTAGTTCATCATTGCACAAAGCAGTGTCAGACTAGCATTATAGTAAGTGTATAATAAGGTCTGAGCTATGTAGTTAAGTACTTTATTTTAATACTTAAAATTAATAATAACTAGCTGTAAGCAATGGAAAATAGTGCTCATTCATAAAAAGGACTACTAAAGTGTGCAGAAATTATTGTTTTTTTTCTTTGCAGGATAACAATACTAAAAGGCTAGTCACATCGCCATAAAGATAAAGCCATAGTATAAACAATTTTTGTTAAAACATACCGAGAGTGCAAGGAGATAAGATATACTTAAAGGGGAAGGGTATTGGGGAAGGGTGCAATAATTCTTTTTTCTCTACCCCATCCTTTATCATAGTGCCACCTCTGCCACCCCCTATTACTTTCATGCACAGTATGTTATTTAGAAGGGTTAGACAGGGCATCAATGGTGATGTGTTGACAGACAAAGGGAATATGTTTACACTGCACAGCTCATAACCAAGGGTATGGTATCTAGGTCCAAAGACATTATTGTTCTTGTACTTGGCCCTCATTAGAGTAATCATTGAGTTCAGTACATCCTTTGGTATGTATCTGACCAGGCATTTGCAACATCTAGAGTGTCCACAGAGGTTCCTCACAAAATGAATACAGGGCATAAACAGCATGATCTATGTGGACAACTTCAAAGTCCTGTCTTTCTACTTGTTCTACTGCAAACTGCTGCTAAGTGACCTATGCCTGGCCTTCAAAGCATAATTTCATCGACAAAGCAAATAGCACCAGAAAAAGCCTATCTTGGGACTTACATCTTGTCTGCAACATAAATAGGACATGTTGGAGGGACAGCTATGTGTGTAAAAGACTATACCCCTTCTCTGGAAGCGTCTCTCCATCTATGTGCAGCATAGTTCTTCCCTAACCAAATTCATGTGTAACTAATGGCAGTCAGAAATGTACCCCTGGTTTGGCACCTATAAGTCTTATTGACATAGTCAGCTTGTAAAATCTTGATCATCTGTTGTCCAAGCCTATATCTAATCCTTAAAATTATCATGGGATATAAAATCATGTCAGATACATCTGGGAAACCATGGCAAGGTTTAAAAAGTCATTAGGATCGTTAGTCTAGTAATCCATTTCTGAAGCTATGAAACAGTGGCAGCTAACACACTGAAGGGAGTAGAGTTAGCAGGGTAAGTGGTATGATGTAAGAACACAGCGTACATTTGCTGTTATTTTGGCCCTTAGCAGTAAATTACTGAATCTACCTTTTCAAGAATTGCAATTAACCTCACCTTCTTTACAAGGCCTGGAATGCTTTACAGCATAGTTTGGAATTTGATCATGTATCGTTGCCACTAACATTCTGCAAAAAACAGGTCGTTTAAATCAGAGAGTTTCATACTTCATACTTAGGAGAAAAGGTATATTTTATAGCTGAAGGGTGTCAGGAGCAAATGGCAGTACACATTTATGTCAGACTTGGTTGCAGCTAGGACAATGCAGCCAAGTCAAAGCCATCTGGCTCAAGGGCTAGAAAAAGAAGAATAAGCTGAGGGTATCAGTTGAGCATCTCAGTTTTATTTGGAGGCCCAACACATGTAACAGATCCTTATTCTGGTAATTCTTTTACTAGACTGAATGTTTCATAAAAGTTTTCTCAGAGCTAGCTCTATTACAGTTCAAGTATGAGTGTACCTTTTAGTTTTGATTCTTTGCATAAAACCTTATCAATATTTAGATCTGCCAATGGAGACAGTAAGGCAAGTCATGCATTCTAGAGCCACTTCCAGTGTTGCTGATTGGTGTCAAGTTATTTGCTGTTCTTGTTATGGAATAGAGTGAGGCTACTAAAAAGAGGATAAATGATAAACCCTTGGGACTCAACACTGTATGAGCAAGCATGTGTACTCAGCACATTTAGCCTTAGTAACTATAGCATGTACATTTATATTACTAGTAGTACCAGGAGAGTGGAAATCTCTCTTTTAGCAACTATAGCACATATATGTTACTAGTCACATCAGCAGAGAAGAAACCATTCTTTCAGTAACTGTAGTACATTTATGTTAGCAAGAGGAAACCATTCATTTAGAAACTATAGTACATTTATAAACCAAAAAAAGAAGCAGAAAGCTCTCCAACAAGCACCAACTAAAACCACAAGGAGGGCAAAAAGAGCTGGGAGAGTGAAACGAATCGTCAGGCCAAAGACTTTATTAATGAACAACCATAAAAACTCTATCATAAACTAAACATCTGATGAAGTCCAGTGGTTAGGACGAAAACGCATGTGGATTTAAGGCATTTATGATAGAGTTTTTATGGTTGTTCATTAATAAAGTCTTTGGCCTGATGATTCGTTTCACTCTCCTAGCTCTTTTTGCCCTCCTTGTGGTTTTAGTATAGTACATTTATGTTACTAGTAGTAGCAGATAGAGAAAATCGCTCTTTTAGTAGCCATGGTATATTTATGTTACTAACAATAGCAGAAAAAAGGAAATCGCTCTTTCAGTAACTATAGTACACGTATATTACTAGTGGTAGCAGGAGAGAGAAAAAAACTTTTACTGCGGTGCGTTTATATTACTAGTAATAACAGGAAAGATGAAAACAGTCTTCATAACTGCGATTTAGACTTTATGATGGCAAGTGCTAATTGGAGTACATGTTTATGTGAGAGTTGGTTGCAGCTAAGACCAAGTAGTTTGATTCAAGGATTAGAAAAAGAATAGCTGGGGTATTAAGTTGGGCATCTCAGCTTAATTCAGAGGCCCAAACATATCTTTCTATAAATGTTGCCTGGGGAGTTCTTAAAAAAAAAGAAACATGTAAGGGATAGGTAGCTGGGGACATATGAAGGGATATTTTCAATAGGAATAAAAATCACAGGGCTAGAAAGAAGCAATAATTTACAGGCACATGTAATAGGAAGGGAAAGGAAACATGCAGATAAGGCACTGTTGGGGCTATGGGTATATACTAATGGATGTACCGGGACAGAAAACAAACAGCAAGGGTAAAGGTTAGGGTATTGCAATCATACTTTGCATTTTATTCCAGCTGGACGTGGTCAGTATCATATCAGAATATGTTTGTGGTTGCTAATGCAGACGTTGGACCAAGGCAGAATGTGCCATTTGATAAAGATGCCAATTGGTACTTAATGATTGCCTGGTGAGGTGAGGTAATAATTGCTACACATAACTGGTAGCACAGATGAGTGGAAGGAAATTTAGATGGATACATGGTGTCTGTGAGTTAAAATGGTAGAAAGCAGGTAAAGAACTAAACTGGGGTAAAGGGCAGGGTGTCAGGTGCAAATAGACCAGATGAAATATAGCTATATGACCCACAGTCTCTAGGTATGGTGGCATTGATGGTGGTAGCACTGGTGGCAGGGTGATGAGCACAGATGCCTCTGAAATAGTTGACTTGGCCTTGATTACCTGCTAAGGTTGGAGTATATTTAGGCAGCTATCCATCTTATAGTAAAGAGAGAAAAAGATAATCATTTAAAATGCGAACCTGTGGTGGGATGGGAGTTGGATAGTCTAACATGGACAAAGAGATGATTGGATCAGGTGACAAATGAGGGAAGAGTTACAGCAGTGTCTAATGCCATTAGTTGTCATGGTTTTGGACTGTTGTTTCAAGGTATGAATGTCGTTTGTAGCAGTCAGATCTAATGTTTACAGGGGATGGAAGAATTGACTGCAAAAGCACACCAAACCTCACACTCCTGCTGTTATGTTCTGCTATGATGTACAGCCATTAGCTGAAGGGCTGGTGGCATGTATTGCTGCTTCTAGAAAGCTGCATTTGTGGTAACATGGATGCTTGCAACCAAAGGATGCTGCAAGTTAGGAGGCAAGATTCTGGCATGACATTCACCTCCCACTTTTTCCATCAGGTAACTCTGGAATTCCTTTTTAACTTGGTCCTTTAACTGCATGTCATTGAATAAATTAGATTCATACATTATCCTTTCATAAGTGTGTTTGAAGCAAGTCCAAAAGTTACAGAGACATTATAAGGGCAGCATCAGGCTTGGATAAGCTAATTGATACTTGTCAGTTATAAACATGTTTCAGATAAAAAGGAGCAGACAGTGCAGGAAGCATGCTTGCAACCGATTGAATTATGTTAGGATAGCATCTGATTGGTGCAGAGCAGTTAAAAAGTACTTTGGTAGGTACAGTAACTGAGAGTTGCAGTTTGGTAACGATACAAACAGACTTCTGAAAACTAAGCAAGCCCATCATAAATTGGAATATCTGCCACATAAGACATCTCTAATGCTATCAGTTTTATGGTCTCTACTTCTATGAGTACTTTCACCAAGGTAACAAAAGCCACATCTGGCAAACAAGCTTTAAGGCCTTTGAAGCACAACAACAAGAACGATATTCTCAAAGTGTGATCTGAGAAAGAAGCAAGCACCTTAAAAAATAGTATTTCATTACAATTTTTTATGAAGGATTTCCTCAGCAGACTGCGGTGGTGGTGCTGCGGTAGTGTTGTCTCCTCACAATAAGACGTTGTCCTGTTCGATTCTCAGCTAAAGCGTCTTAGGTGTGAAGACATGTGTGAATGGGCATGCCTTCATTGAAGGTTGTGTGTCAGGGCTGGCAACTCGGTACATAAAAATCTACTGCCAATCATTAGCGGACCGGAGTTCCACTGTGGCGACCCCTAACCAGGAAAAGCTGAAAGATACAACATGAAGGATTTCCTCAGCAAAGTCTGTAAAATGATTTACCCTTCAGGAAATGCAAAGAACATTAATAGAAATGTATGAAGAATATCATCTTAGTGACTGTAATATTTCTCTAATGTATGCTGCAGATTTTCAAGTAAATTGCAACATGTGGCTAAAACACTGCAAACTGTCAATATTGTTTAGTTTTGTAGGTAGCAGTTAGAGAAACATGTCACATTTTCTTAATATGTTCCAGACAACTGTTAATAGTTTACCTAGTCTATGCTATTTTGAAGTGCTATTCAAGGCATTGTTTTTTTCTGTTTCCTACTTATCCATGTGCATTTTATCTTTCTTTTTCCCATTGAATGTAATGATTTATAGGATTATAGGATGAGATACTCATAGTTAACTACTTTGAGTGAGACAATTACATATGCTAGACTAGGAATAGGTGATATTAGCAAAACAAATAAAGAACCGTTAAGATATAATGCAATACAGTAAACATAATCATTTTTAAATGTATTAATGTCTATTTTAAGCTTAAGATTTGTGGCCTAAATCATATATCTAAATATTTTTGATCAAATGTGTAAACTTCTACAAAAAAATGTAATCAAATACAGTACAGGAGATGATTATCTGATAAGAATACTGCTTTCCATATTAAATGACTGGTAGCACATGAGATAGACAGATAGATAAAAAGATAGACAGACAGACAAAAAATTAAACTGATATACAGAAAGATAGATACTTTGATACGGCATGCAGCTAAACAGTGTAGATGCTGCCATACTTGTTTCATTTACAGAAAGATAATATGTAGGTGGTAAGTTTGGTTTATAGTCACTTGTCTCTGTTTTATTTCACCCTTTCATGAGAAGAGCCAACATCATTGCCCTTGTGACTGTGTCTGAATTCTTCCCTACCTGTTGTAGTCTCCAATATTATTTTTTAATATTTTTCTAATTATTTCCTCTCCTCATTTGTAGAGCTCAGTCTGGTAGCCATCAGCTCTCCTTCTTTGCTTTCCTTCCTTTAATTACTTTTACACTTTCCTATCTTCCTCTAGCTTTATGCCATTGTTTAAGTTCTCCTTTTTATTCTCTGACACACCATATTGCTTTCCCTTTCTCTCCATTGCCACTCACTCTGGTACTCAATCCCCTTTGTCAGTATTATTTTCAGATCTATATCACAATGTCACAGATGCATTACTTCGAATGCATCTTCATCAAACCCATAAAAACAAAAATTGAAAACAGTCAAACTACATATCAGCAATTTCATTCCTTGGAAAAGAAATCGCTTGTCCAAAAAAATATATATACCTCTACACACAAAACACTGTGCCCCCACACCCCCCCAACTAAATATATCAACTCCAAGATCACACTGCAGTTTACAAAATAGCAAACTACCGGAGGTGGGCAAGCGATTTCTTTCCCTGCGAAAGAAATCACTCATATGCCCCTTCACTGTTTTCAGTTTTTGTTATTTTAAGTTTGGTGAAGATGCATTTGAAATTATGTGTCTTTGACGATCTAATAGGAACCCTTATTTTCTAAATATTCATCTAATCTTTTACCATCCTGTCATACTGCACTATCTCCGATTACTCTTGCTATTCCTATTGCCCCTCTGACATTTTTGCACTTTCTTGACAAGTGCCTTCTTGCTTCTTCTACTACATACTACCAGTTCATAGGTTCTTAGACAAGTACTAGGCAACTGGTCTGCAGACCATTTCAAGTCTAACCAAAGTACCCTATTCAAAATTTCTCTCTAGCCTCAAGGAGGGAAAGACAAGATAGACAGGGAGAGAATTTGAGGCCGCCCATACAGTTATCTAGGTTTGCCTAGAAGGTGGCAAGGGTGCTACTCTGCTTGACATGTTGTAGGCGTTTGTTCCAGAGGTAAGGGATATGTTAGGATATGAGCCTATTGTGCCAACGTGTCTTATTTATCTGCTGATAAAGGTTTAGTTCTTTTAACAGAGTAGTTGCTGTACCATTGGTTCTGTGAAAGAGCAGATCTAACAGGGTTGGATCTTTCATGGCACAAAAGGCTAGACATAGATCTCCGTGGAGGAGTCTGTAAGAGACTGAGTGCAGAGAAAGGACTAAAAGCCTCTCCTGATAACTTAAGATTTTTGAGGTCACTGTCCTTTTTAGTTATAAATCTCTGATGTCTCTCATATTTTATGAGATAAATACATGCCAGAAGGTACATGTTATATTCAATAATGGGTCTGGTAAGATATCAGTAAAGGGGAGTTAATACCTCCTTGGAACTAGTGGAAAAGCCTTTGGAAATTATAGGGGCCAGAAAAATATAATACACTATTTAAGCATTTCACTGTATGTAAGTATTTTAAAAAGTTTATTGTCTTAGAATTAATTCCAAAAGATTTGAGGGGAAGTAACTATAAGAACAAAATGTTTAAAAGAGAAACTTTCTGGCAAGTTAAGATGCAAGAAGACAAATATCCTGGTATTAATGAAAGCATTGGTGTAAACTGTTTTTTTAGAATAGCATATTTGTCAATACTGGCTGGCTTACATACAAAATTGTCATTAATTAAGTGTATTCTATAGACTGAAAAGGAACTGTTAGTTGATTAGTTAAGTATTTACCTGTTAATTTTTTATCAGCATATTTAAATATGTTTTTTACTGTATCTTTAATCTCTGCGAATAAATATGAATTATTTTACTAGTGGTGTTTCTGTGAATGGTTTTTGTTGCAAATTTGTCTCTACAATCTGTGGAGTGTTTTGATCTACTGTGGAGACATGATGGTCAATTGATAAGGAAGCAAGAGTGCCCAGATCCTTACAACAGGGTCTGATTGAAGGGGTGCATCTCCTATGTGGTAAGTGAACTGTTCTGTTTACCAAAATTAATTATACTACATTTTCTACATTAAATTAGAGACCATTGCCCTCATACCAGTTTGGT
This sequence comes from Protopterus annectens, assembly GCF_019279795.1. Taxonomy (NCBI): domain Eukaryota; kingdom Metazoa; phylum Chordata; order Ceratodontiformes; family Protopteridae; genus Protopterus; species Protopterus annectens. The sequence goes on from NC_056728.1 coordinate 406,688,357, forward strand.
CTAAGCATTCCTTCTAATACCACTGCTCTACCTCTGCTGATGTGGCAATTTTTGTTTCCAGCTTCACTGCTGTTGCCACATCCACTTGATATGTCCATCTTTCCATCAGCTTTTCTGTATTTCCAAGTCTTCTAGAAGATGCTTAATTGCTTCCTCCATATTTCTCTTTCTCTGCTTCCCACCTTCATTATTTCCCACGCCATCCCTGCCTTCACTCCATTCCATCCCCATCTTTCTATTGCTTGCATTTTCCTTATAATTTGTATTGCCATTTGCCTTTGCTTCTCCTGCTCCATGCTTCCACCATTTGCAGCTAGCACATTTTCATCATGCTACTTCTCCTTCCTCCCTGTCCACCTTCACCCTCAACATCACTGCCACATGAGCTAGCACAAGTCTCTCCTGGATCTCCGTTTCCTCCACATCTTCTATCACATTTCCTTTTCTGAATATCTTGCCCAGTATATTGGCCTGTGGAAGGCAATTCCTGGTTGTGGTAGCCTTCCTCTACAGATGTCTTTTAATTATGATCCATACATATCCTTTGACTACTATGGATCTAGGGTGATATTGACCCCAGACCATGACTTTCCCTCTTCCGCTTTCATCCATTTCCAAGCCTCAAAGAAAGTATTGAAGAAAGCCCTTACACTTAATTTCTTAGCTATATATTTCCCATCATCCAGCTCTTTCATTTGTAATGCTCTCAACATTTTTTTACACTTTCCATGACTATTTGTAATTCTTTCCTGAGGATAGTTGCCAATCCCCTTTTCTGCCCTCATGCTTTACTCTCACATTTTACTTTTGGATATTGTGGACATTGTACTTTATTCCCTTCCCTCACTTTTAGGCTTGTTTCTGGTATAAATACCAAGTCCACTCAGCGTATTAACATTTTTGCAAATGTTCTTCCTTTTATTGGTTGAGACCCCCCTGTAATATTCCAAGGTGCTATTTTTATTCAGTTTCTTGCTGTATGCTTTCTGCTTTACTGAAATTGCACTTCTGTGCAGCCATTGAATGACTTCCCCACTCAGGGATTTTACCAGTTAGATTAACCAGTGATTCCTTGGTCTATGACTTTGTTGAGTCCCCTCCCTCCCTCTCTGCATTCCCAGTTTATACAGAGTCCTATGCCTGCTTGCTATGAAAATTCCTCTAGATGGGGGGGGGGGGGGGCTGAATGGCTAACTGAAAAGCAGCATTTTTTGGAGCTCCATAGATTAGTACTAAATTCAGGAAATCAAATTAACTATTACTAACAAAACTACTACAAATATTTAGTTATTAGTCTAAAGAAACAAAATACAAATTTTGGTGGATTTCTAAAAGAAATTTCCTGTCAAATTATACACAGCATCTGAAGAGATGAGCAACCTAAAGAATTCTCTTGCTGACTTGACACTAAAAAAGGAACTACAACTGGCGACTACCACATTACAAGAATTATCAACAAAAATGGGTGATTTTAAGATTAATCTACAGAACCTAGAAGAGAACTCACAGAAGCAAACAGAAGTCTTCAAAGAAATACTCCAGCAACACCAGTCAAAGTTAACAAACATTGAAACTTCTTTGACTGACATTGATCAAAGGCTCAAAGAGGAGGAAACACAAACAGAGTTTCTCTTGAAGCAAAATACTTGGTTATCTAACAAACTAGATGATCTTGAAAATAGAGAGAGAAGGTCAAACATCAGGTTTTTTGGTTTACCTGAGAAAACAGAAGGAGGGGACACTATATCTTTCCTAAAGTCTTGGATACCAGAGGTTCTAAATCTTAAAGAAGGTTTTTCCTTTGGAATAGAAAGGGCCCATCGTGCTCTGGGCAACAACTTCATCAACATCAACATCAATCAACATCCATCATAGCACCAAGATCAATTATAATAAAATTAATATCTTTTATGGACAAAGAACTGGTGTTAAAAACAGCTTGGAGGAAAAGTCCTATAAAATATAACCAGAACACAATGGGATTTGACAATGACTACCCCACTACAGTGCTGGAACAGAGAAAAGAGGTATGGCCTCTAATAAAAACTCTAAAAGAGAACAATATTAAAGCTCAAATAGCCTTTCCTGCAAAAATTAAAATAATGCACCTAAGTGAGATGGGGACCTTCAACACTCTGGAAGAAGCCGTGCATTTCATTCAAAACAATAACATTATAACCATTTCTGAAGATATGGAATGGACTTCCCCATCCCTGAAGAGAACCACTGACAAAAATGGCTGGACTGATGTAAAAAAAAAAAGAAACAGAAAACTGAATCCAAAGTACCAACTTCTATGAAATCTCTCAAAGTGTCAACTGCAGCCTAACTATTAAAAGCATCTAAATGGTCTCACTATGTATTAATACCTTTTTACCTCATGCATTTATTCACAACATATATATATATATATATATATATACAAGAAAAGGTATGTTTCCTATAACTATTTATACATGTCTTATCATCCTGTTAAGTTTCTCTTCTTCTCTTTGTTTTAATAAACAAATGTTAAAAATTTCTACTTAATATGGCTATTTATTTAATCTAGTAATATCAAAGTTAAATTATTATGTTTTATAACTATGTTTTTCAGCCTACTAGTGTCATGTCTATTATTTAATTAATTAATTTTCCTTTATTAAAATGCTTATTGTTATTTTCAATCTGAGTCTCATACAGTAGCACTTATAGGCTTTTTTGACTATATTAATGAAATGTTCCTCGTAGCTACGAAACATTCCCATTTTTAAATGGAGAAACGCTATTGAGATCTGTCAGTTAAAATTAAAGTAACAAGAAGGTATTTCCTCATTGCTGATGTGAATGAGGATGTTAAGAAAGAGACTCGTTTCGAGTTGCAGTTATTACATGTAGTAAATTGTCTATAATATAAATCTGGAGTTTACCTTGCTTATCATTTAGTAATGGTAGACTAAATGGGTCTACTTTCATACACCGAACGTACGAATCACCGACACACACATCCCCGACCCCAAACAACCGACAACACACCACACCGACACCGCAACATACCGAACAACAAAACACCGACACAAAATACGCCAAATACACAAGCACACAACAACACATCCACTAACCTAAACCTAAACCCTAACCCTAACGTCCGACACTATCGCACACTTCACCTACCTGCACCCTAACCCTAACTCACTTACCCACCCCTAACCCAAGCACCGACACCATCGCACACTTCACCTACCTGCACCCTAACCCTAACTCACTTACCCGCCTAACCCAAGCAGCGACACCATCGCACACTTCACCTACCTGCTACCTAACCCTAACTCACTTACCCACCCCTAACCCAAGCACCGACACCATCGCACACTTCACCTACCTGCACCCTAACCCTAACTCACTTACCCACCCCTAACCCAAGCACCGACACCATCGCACACTTCACCTACCTGCACCCTAACTCACTTAACCCGTCCCAAAACTACAGTCCCTCACTATCACACACTTACCTAACCCGAACCCTACCTCCGACACAAACACACACTCACCTGTCCCACAGCCTAACCCGACATTCCACAATTTCGCACACTTACCTGACCGCTCCTAACTCCGTCACTGTCGCACACTCATCATGTAACGATCGCACATTTCCCTTGTCGGTCTTTCCGCTGTCGGCGAATCTCCCTGTCGGTGAACCTACCTGTCGGTCGTTTAGTCTCCTCTTCCCGCGTGTCGGCGAATCGTCGGTTCGGTCTCCCGAAGTAGACCCGACTAAATATATATATGCTTTATCTGATTGGCTTTGATTGTTCCAAACTGGTATGTGGTTATCAGTCTAGGTGCGTATAAAACAGTTTTTTTTTTTTTTCTTTATTTTTGTTTTTACATTTTAAATATGCTACCTAAATTTCATTCCATGTTAAAATGTTAGATCGATTAGTAACTAACATACTGTGATCGGGAACAGTATAGAATTATTTGAATTAAGCGAAAATGAATGTCTTGCCTTTGGACAATGCATTAGAGTAATGTATGGAAGAGGTGATCTAACGAACTGCAAATACACACAGACTACACATTAATTTATATTCATTACAGTATTAAAACATCAACTTCCTTCCTTGGCATAAATGGCAGTTATTGCATACCTATTTATTTTGACCTTTGTTATACTGCCCACAGCCTATTGCATAATATATACATTGCAGTCATTGATAATTAGCTGGGGTCTTCGCAATGGCCTTAAATAATGTGTATGCTTCTGGAGAGTATTGCCATAATCATCTCTGTTGCTATTATGGTGAAAAACATTTTTTTTTCTTCTTGCCTCAGATGCACTGACGAAAAAAGGTTGTACACCAGGGTTAAGCCCTATTTGAAATCTTGTCCGGTCTGTCATTGTGTGCTTGCTGCAAGGACTGGGACTATTGTTGCAGCTAGAGGAAAAAATCGTTACTGAAAGTAGGGTTTGGGTTTCTTAGATGGCTGCATTACTGAAATAGTTGTTACTTGGAATGGCTTGGCGAGTGTTCCTATTTCAGGAAGTTGGCTAACAGTGGAGTGATTTTCTGGGCAGGGTTTGTTGAAGTATCTGACGATCTCTACTTGGGGATAATTGGTGGGATTTCTCTGTGGAATAGAGGCTGGGAACTGTTGTAATTCTGGTGATGTACTGCTTTGCCTTCTCAATTGATAATGAATGGTGTGTTTTTTGTTGGTTGTAGTTGCAGATTATGTGGAACTGATGTACAGTTGTGTTGGGTCAGATTGGAGAAGCACTGTTGGTCGAGTGAATTAGTGTTGTTTGAGGTCAGATAGTATGCAGAGAGTGGGATTAAAGGTGCAATGGACATGATGTGAGCTGACCCTGGTGTCTTTGGGTCAGGGGTGGTGTGCTCCTTGAAAGGGAGAGTGTCAGTGTTTTGAGCCTTTTTTTTTTTTCTCCCTCCTGTTTTCACTGCAGTTGTTTGAGCGGGAAATAAGTGCTCGTGAAGTTTTATAAAAGTCTATTTAGACTGCAATATGCATGAGCTAGGGAAAATGTTTTCTCCTATCTTTACCATTGCAGAGTAGTTTAATGTTGTCATAGCAACGAGTAGATAAGGTTTTGATTGGCTGTTGGTATACTCGTACCCTAAAGAAGCACGTTCACAACACACTTTAGGAAACAAGCTAGATTTCCCTTATCTAGTTACACCCTGTACAAGAGAATATAAAATTAAATCTGATTGTTGTTTGAACCATATTTTAACAAAACCATTATTAAAGTAAACCAAGCAACTAAAATTATATAAGTACCTGATCAACACATTCATAGACACTACTATGCTTTACACCACTTAGATAATTTAAACATATGCATTTTTTGACTGCCTTTCTAAAGCATTACTATAACTATTAGCTGAAATATAATAAGATTAAGCCTATATTCAGATTATAAGGTAAATATACAGTCTCTTTTAAATCTGATGAACAGTTCTTGAAAGCATATGTTTATATATTATAAGACGTGATATTCTTTTTTAATTTATGTTATTGCTTGCAAGCCTTGTGATTAAGGATTAAAGTGTCTGTGTGTTTAAACAAGTGAATTCATATCCAATATGGAAAGTTATGTTGATACAATGAGGTGAATAAGTTAATAATTAGTATAATTCAACTGCATTTGTTTTCTATGTTTAGATAGTAATGATATAGTAGTTAATTCATATAAAACAATGCCTTCTACAACCAAATGTTTTTAAATCACATTAATAGCTGTCTATTAGACTTCTTGATTATTTACAGTATATATGGAGCTCAAAGGAATGGGAAAAGGAAGTTAGAGTGATAGTTCACCAGATGTTTCAATCTGTTGGACTAGGAATGTGTTTCATTCCATGGTGGGTAGGGATTAATGAGTTAACTACTTTAACTTTAGTATTTATTTTAGTTTTTAAAGTGTTCATTATTTTTACTGAGCCTGATGTATACTTATTGCGTACCTTAGTGATAACATGCTTCACTGAGATAATTGATTATGTACTAATCAATAATACTTTACTTTTTAAGGAGGGGATGATTTCAGGTAAAGTCAATGACACCTTTAAATATTTCCTCAAAATAATTTGATATGGACCTTTCTATATTATCATTAAACATTAATGGTCTAAATAGTCCAAATAAAATATCTAACTTACTAAGATATCTAAACTTAAATAGATCACAAATAATTTTTTTACAGGAAACACATTTCAAGAGCAATGATAATTTCACATGGAACCCACGTGAGTTCAAGACCTTAGCATGTTCCAATTTTAAAACAAAGAAGAGGGGGTGATAATTCTATGGAGAAACAATTTATTAAATCCTGAAATAATACATAAATATATAGACAATGAGGGCCTTATAGCTATAGTCATTCTGAAGTTTAGTAACAGGTTGTGGACACTAATAAACCTATATTGGTTTCTGAGTATTGGGATGGGGACAGTCAAAAAGCATTTAGATCAAATTACAAACATATGTAAAGGCAATTTAATAATGGGGGGAACTTTAATTGTATTACAGATATGTCTGAAACTACTAATAAAAAATCTCCACATCTAACAGCTACTGCAAAATTACTAACAAATGAACTGAATCCTTAAAATTAAAAGATACCTTTAATGTTATAGATAGTAATTCTTTGGTATTCTCCCATCATAATTGTAGATATGGTACCCAAACCAGAATTAATAAGATATATATTTCCCAGGATCTTCAAACAAAAATTACTTCCTTTACAATAATTCATTGCCCCCTCTCAGATCATAATTCTCTAGTTCTAAAAGTACAAATAAATTTTAAATCACTTGCTTTTCTTACTAGAATTCCTTCACGTATTACAAAAATTAAAGAATTTAAGCAATGGTTAGTGAATTAACTCAATTTCTTTGTAGATGTAAACTACAACTCAGAAGCAAATATAGTAATGGTATGGGATTCATTAAAAGCTTATATCTATGGAAAAACAATTGCTTGGTATAAAAATAAAATCAAGGAATGGGAATCAGAACTTCAAGAACTACAAAGGAACCTCACATTATTTAAATCTAAAAAATCTCCTAATTTATTAGAGAATAAGAAGACAATAGAAGACTTAAATAAAAGATATATTGAAATCTTAAATCACAAAACTAATTTAGCCATGGAGAGGTTAAAAATAAATTCTTATGCCACCTCTCCAAAACACTTGCATAACTTATCTGTTAAAGTTAGAATGCAATCTAAAGCTAATACTATTGTTAATATACTACATGAAGAAAAAGGTAAGAAAGTTTCGGAAATAGGAGATATTCTAGATGCTTTCAAGTGTCATTTCAAAAATCATTTTAAAAATAATGATAATTTGCCAGAACATCCCCTTTTAGAAAATGTGTTTTCAATTATTAAACCAATCCCTGAAAGTTTACAAAATGAATTACAAAACTCCATTACACACAAAGAAGTCATAGATACAATCAAAGAAAGTAAAACTAGTAAATCTCCTGGAATGGATGGCTTAATCACAGTAATTTACAAACTTTTCCCCAAAAATATAACCTCATTACTACATAAAACATTTATTGAAATTCAAACTTATGCATTAATTCCTCCTTCATGGAAATACTCCTTAATCATACCCATTTTAAAAGAAAACAAGGATGATAATCAATGCAGCTCATATAGGCCAATTTCATTATTAAATAATGATTATAAAATATTTATGTCTATATTGGTTAAAAAAATCATATGAATGAAATTATCAACTATGACCAAACTGGGTTTATTCAAAATAGACATCCACATGATAACATTAAAAGAATATTGACATTAATTGATTATTTAAACAAAGAAAATATAGAAACCTTAATAATTGGTCTAGATATTGAGAAAGCTTTCGATTCCTTGAACTGGGATTATTTAATTAAAATCTTAAAAGCTTATACATTTCCCATCTCCTTCATTACATTTATTAAAAAGGTTTATGAAAACAATTTAACCTATTTTAAATTAGGACCCTTTACCTCAGAAGCTATACAAGTTATGAGAGGTACTAAACAAGGTTGCCCTATGTCACCTATTTTATTTGCATTAGCTATAGAACTATTGGCAATATTAATACGAAACAATCCAAAGATAAAAGGAATAAATATATTTGGTCATTATAACTCCAAGACCATGCTCTTTGCTGATGACACACTTCTTACACTATTAAATTCAAAAGAAACATTAGTTGAATTAGATAATCTGATAAAGAAATTTCATAAGATCTCAAGACTCCGATTTAATAAACAAACGTCTAAATACTTATTATTAAATAAAAAAAGGATTTTCAAATAGATAAGAATCATATCATAGGAGAACATGTCTCAACAATAAAATCCTTAGGGATAGACTTTTGTGAAAATATTCAAGATATATTGAATATTAATTATAGAAGGATCATAGCTACAATAGACTCTCTATTGGGTAAATATAATAAGTTATTTATAGTTTTTGAAGATAGATTACAGCTAATTAAAATGATTCTTCTCCCTAAAATTTTGTATGTTGTACAAGCCACTTTGCTAATTCCTGAGAAAACTCACCTTAAGAAAATAACATCAATATTGCTAAGATTTCTGTGGTTTCCTAAAAGAAACAAAATTGCATATACCCATCATATCAGACAATGGGACCAGGAAGGAATAAATTTCCCAGATATTAAATCTTATATAAGAGCAACTTTACTTAAAACTGTGGTTGAATGGATCAATCCAAATTATATGTATAATTGGAAATTGTTACATACAACTATAATAATAAATTAAAATAATTTACTTAAAAATTCTACTTTTCTAGACAAGGACAATATATTATGGTACTCACTGGCCTTAAATTATCAGTATAATATAACTAAACTAACTAGGACAAATTTAATAAATCATTTATTTGACTATTTTAGGAAATTTATAAACATGAATATGGATTTAAAGCTTTGGTTTGCGACATTAATTCCCTTCAGCATTACTAAAAGCTTTCCAGATAGAATTCATAGAGATATATTCCTCTCTTGGGAACAGAAAAATCTAATCTGTTGGTTACACTGTCTAAAAAATTAGCAAGTATGGGATTTACAATGTATGATGTCAACTTACAAAGTGAATTCTCATGAATGGTTAATGCTTCAGAATATATTGACTTACTCCAAGGATCTATGTAGGATAATAAATAAATCTTCTTTTTCAAATACACCAAATTTTATATCCAAACTGTTTGAAATTTTATATAATAAGAAGAAATTGGAAAATGGTACTTCATATTTATATAATCTAATAAAAATTACAAAACACAACCTAAACCAGCATATTGGCAATATATTACTAAAGGATATATGATTCAGTTAACCTCAGAAAATAAATCTAATTTACTTCGCTCAGTAAAATTAACTTCTTGTTCTCATTATTGTTGAATATTTACCTGGAAATTCCTTCATAGATCCTTTTTAACCCCTGATAAAGTTTCAAAACTCAATCCTTCTAATGATGGGTTATGCTGGAGATGTCTACAGTATAATAAAGCTGATTGGTCTCACATTTTCTATGATTGTATAAAAATTAAACCCTTTTGGGAAAGTATTAACAATTTCTTAAAGGCGATTTATACAGATAATTTTGTCATGACCAAGACTTTGTTATTACTGAATATAACTGATAATGCTTATTCTTCAAATAAGACTGACCTTCATTTACTTTGGACTATACTAGCTATAGCTAGGAAATGCATAACAAAGAGATGGAATTCTACCACAGCTCCTAGCAAAGAAAATTTCATATGTCTATTGAAGAGGACAGCCTTAATGGAAATAAAAAACAAAGAATTAAGACTGTTTCTTAGACCATTAACTGAAAACCCTTGGAAAAAAGTTCTAACTTTGATTGATACTTTGCAAATGGATCTAACCTCTTCATGAAGCAAGTACTATTTAACTTTAATTAAACTATATCTGTGTAATTTATCAGGCAAGTTTTAAAATGTCAGGCTAAATGTAAATTTGTATATAGTTAGTAATTATCTAACTTGATTGTAAACCATGATAAGTTTTCATTTATTGTTTATGGCAAAATTAAAATAAAAATCATCTAAGTAAAAAAAAAATTCCTCTAGACATTCTTGCTTTCTTCTTTTGTCTCATTGGTCCCCTTTCCTTTTCTGCATGCATTTATTTCCTCCCTGTTTGTCTTTCTTTGTGTCGAACATTGTTACAATCCTAACCCAAAGCTGGAGCTCTTCTTCCATTCCTTTTATGCCTTTTTCTCTTGGCTTTCTTGACAGGAGGTTTGGAGCTTCCATACCTTTAGCCCTCCATCACCTTGATTGGATACTGTGTCTTCTGTTAGCTTCATTCCGATTACTTTGTGATAAGCTGCTAGTTTGTAGTCACATTTGGTATGCTGCAAGCAGCCCTTGTGTGATTCCTGCAAAGCCAGCGTCAGGTCAGCATCATCTTCTGCTGCTGGTCGATGCCATTGCCATTTCCTCATTGCCTCTTTTCTTTTTTTCCTTCTCATTACTATTTATGTGCCTTTCTGTTTGTTTCTTGGAGCAAGATTCCTGCACCAGTCCAATTCCCTTAGCCCTTCAGCTGCCCACCATTGTCCTGATAGAGATATATACATCAGACAGGCTGTCCCCCCATCCCCATCTACACAATTCCTCACCTCTTCCTTCTCTTTTTACCATCTTGACCTGCTTTTCTCTTTGCATAGTGCCATTGCTTCTTCCACCAGATCAACTCTAGGATTGCCTCTGCACTCTTCTTTGCATGGTAAATGTAGTCACTGTACCTCTGTAGGTTCTGTTGCCTCTGTCTTCATTTGTGTTTTTGTCTTTCTGTATTTTCTTCTCTCCGTCTCCCTCTTCCATGATCATTATTTATTTATGTATTTTTTTATTTATTTATTTATTTATTTATTTATTTTTTTTTTTGCATTCCTATGATGATATTTCACCTCTCATATTCTTTACTGCAGGAGCTTCTTTGTCACATGCATTCTTTGTTTCTGTGTATTCCTCCTCTCCCCTGGATAATTGCAGATTTGTTTAACATTCCATCTGTCACTGGAGGTTTGAATCTAGACTGTTTGCCTGCAGGTGATTGCTTCAACTCCTTACCGACTCTATCTGGATGCACTGCATCTCGAGTACATTTTGCATTCTCCCTCTTTCATTGTTACTAACAAAATGTTTAGGTAACTTATCCAGGCAACTATCCCCATGACTTTCAGTGATGTTATATGATACCCCATAATTTTTCTTTGTTAACACAGTGAGTCAGAAAAGTCTGCTATTCTTTTCAATAACATGTCATAAATGGGTTTGGCCTTGAGAAAGTTACTTCAGTCTGTGGCTTTGTTCCGGCAACTACACCTATGAAGCAGCTCTCTTTTCTTCAGTGTCCTGTATGTTGTCTTTCATTCTGTCAGTTTCCTTTTGCTGGCTTCTTGTTATTTTTTTTTTTTCTTTATGCCTATGTCCTCAGGTACCTGCATCAGTTTCTGGAGTGTTTTGCTAAGTTGTTCCTCCTTTGAGGTGAATTTGAGTACTTCTATTGTCATTTCCTACTTTTCCTGTTCATCCATCCTATTTTTTCTTTTATCTCTCCATTATAAACAACTTTTATTTGTTTTTCTCTCTTCTTCTGATATTCCTGCTCCCTAATCCTACTTTTTTTTTCTTTTATTTCTCTGCTAGGAACCACTTTTATT